>NC_136710.1:19556198-19593698 GCF_947650265.1 Symphodus melops | reverse complement strand
TAAACGCTTTCTGTCTGCGTATATAATATTTGATGTTATACAGCCAGAGATTTAAATCATTAATAAGGAAACGCTTTTGTGTCTGATGCCGAAATATTCAATGTGTCTGTTCGATCGTTTCTGAGGTTGTGGGAATAATTCACCAAAAAACACTTTGAATAATCAAGCCACTTACACTGTGCACCTGAATGTGCTGCAGGGAGGCCTCCTGTCTGTTCTCACTCACTACCACGTGTCATTACACCTCTTTAATCATGTTTTATCCTGTTTTTTGTGCTTTAATTCTTTTGTGCTGCCTTCTAAATGTTTGTTTGTAAAGTGTTTGATGCTCTCGGTGCAAGACAAGTTCCCCCAGGGGCAATAAAGGCTTCATTCATTCATTCATACACAGACGCATGAAGCCGATCAAAGCAGAGTCAGAGAACGGGAGTCCCTTATGTTACGTCATATGACGCGTTGTTGAAAAAAAAAAGCACGTTCTAAACGGCTATGCTAAAACAGCCACTTTCTCCTCTAAATTAGAGCACTTATGTGTTGTAGAACATATTAAAAAAATAACCTACTTATTTTACAGCCATTAACAGACTATATAAAATATTAATAAAACATTTTTTTTAACCTGCAATATGCTCTTTAAAAAGTTTCAACTTTTTGCAGTAATATGTGCAAAATCACACATTAAACTCTGGAGTCTGTGTGGATTACGTTCAGTGGATGTGCGCTGTGAACAGGAGCATCCTGCACCATACACTTTATTTTCTATAACAACGTGAGCACTGGGCTGCATCAGGGATAAAAAAATAAAGACATTAGTGCTGCATTTGCACAGGCCGTGTAATCGGTCTCTCTCTGTCATGCATAGTGCTGATGCACCGTATAACGTATCGTACAGATTTGCCGTTTTTACGAGGCAATCCCATACAATGTAATGGTGAGTGATCGGCACTTACACCTTCTACAAATTGTTTTTTAATTTATTGAATGTGACTACAAATTTTACATATGCTGATGTGAACACAGCACGAGCCCATATATCGCTAGCTGACACCTGTCATTCACTAGGACGCCTGCTCCGGATCTCTCCTCACGCCACAACTTCTCTCCTGAGGCCGTTATTCCTCCTAATCCTGCCTGTTTCTGCTCTGTGTCACATCTAACATGTTCATAATAATAAGCCAGCGGACCATTATATGTAAAGGAATATATATTTTCTTCCTCTTAATTGACGGGAGTGACACTGGGATCCATGATTTTCATGTTAAAAGGATGGGGATTCAGCTGGACTCCCTTATGTTACGCCACAGCTGAATGAGGAAGTAAAGAGCAAAGATGTACTAAAACATCTCCAGGAGACCCTGTTGGTTTTTCTTTTCTTTCAAAACAGTACTGTTAACATATTTTCCCATAATAAGTTAAGTTTTGTCTTTAACTTGCAATATGCTCTTTAATGAGTCATGTGAGCTACTGCCAGTAATAACCCTAAACTCCTACAGAGGTGTGAATACTGCAGAGGTTGGGAGAGGGAGTAGATGCTGGAGACAGTGGAGTCATTGTCAAAGGTCTGAGATCTCTTCAGAGATTTAGAGATCATTATCCTACTTAAAGAAACAGCCAAACTGAATGTGTAAGTGTTCAATAGGCTGTAGTCACATGCAAAGTAAGCATGGCCTTGTGATGTTGGCAAACATCCTCAAGAGGGCGCCATTCACCTGTTAAGAGTAGTTTGAGGTGCCATGCTTAATATGACATCTTAATAAGAAATGATTTAGATTAAACATCTTCATCAACTTCTCCGGTTATTGTGCAAAAAGAAGACAACAAACGAACATACACAGCAACTACAGCTCATTTAAATCATACTGGTATCAAGCTGGTGTTCATGCTGTGCAAACACAAAGGTAACCATTAATGAAATGCTGTATTCATCAGTTTCTGAAAGAAATGTAAGGATTCAACGTGCAGTTTTAGTCCGCACGTGCGCAAATGATAAATCAAAGACCCTTTGGGAGGGATTTTTTTGTTTCCTAAAACTGAAGATTTTTTAAAGTGTGATTTTGGTGTTTTGTCTCCAAACTTGAAATGTGCATAGCATAAAGCAGTGAGTGTTAGGATAAGACAAAATATCAACAGGACGATATATCGTCATTCAGCTGGCGCTTATGATACTGAAGTTTAACTTTAACAGAAGTTAATTGGCCAAAGAAGATGACAGTGGAATCGTCACATAATTGAAAAGACATTCAATGATATATTTTAATTTCAGTCTTTTTTTATTTGATGTAATTTGTTTTTACTTAGTTACACACAGGCATTAATTACACACGTGCACATACAGGACCAGTGATCTTGGCACACTGGGAGTGTGCTGGAGCTTTTGGGTGGTTTGGTGCCTTGCAAAAAGGCACCTTGGCAGTACTCAGGAAATGACCAGATCTCCAGTGATCCTCGAGCCACCAGACCAAGTCCCATATTTTGGTCAATGCCGGGGCTTGCACACGTCCCAATAGACTGAGCTGCTGCTGATGAAGAGTGATAACTGGTCACTTCTTAGTGATGCATGTTTTTGAAACAGAACTGTGTTGTAGAAAATGTTATCATGTGATCATCGCGCTCCGCTGGAAATGTCTGTTTTCAAGTCTTTTTCAAGTTTCTTAAACACACAGATTATAACGGATCAAGATTATAATCGATCCTATATCCCCTTTCCCCCTTTGTTAACTGTCAGCAGGTATATATCTATTCATGGCAATATAAATTATTGATAACACACTAACAGTGATATTGATAAGGGTCACTACAGGGGTCACAAACACACTAGTTTAATAGATATATTATAGATTATATATATATATAGACTCTTGCACAGTTGAGTGAATTGAGCTCTCTGAGTATTGTATGAAGGTGATATTTAAAGTTACAATACACCTTTTAAATTATTTATACACTGAATGACTTAGTCACTCATTGTAAAGCACGTCTCTGATAGATTCATCATTCAGCATTGATTACACTCATTACTGTGAAGTTAAACACAGGTACATTTCATCTACAGAGATTCAAATTTTCATTGATTTTCTTCTAAAGACTTTTTAAAGTTAAATGTCAGACTAAAAAGATAGGTCTTTAGTTATTGATTATGATATTAAATCAGATCTGTCCCATCTCTAATTACAGACTGTACAGCTATAGTTCACTTTCACAGCTCAGTCTTCTTCTTCTTTGACATTTTCTTCTCCTTGTGGAAAACTTTCCCATCAGGCTGCTCTCTCCACTTCAGGGTGACTCCACTCAGTCCATTCTCCTTCAGCCGGTCCTGGAACTGAAAGATACATAGGGAAACCATTTCTAAACTTTGTCTTCAATCTGTATTGTTGTTGGAAGCTTGAATGAGTTTCACCTGGCAGGCTAACAGGATAGAAACACAGTCAAACACACAAATGAAGAAAAACATTCCCCCATCACTCACTTGGACAACCATTCAAAGTTTTCTAAAAAGGTTTGGAGACTCTCCTTTTCCAGGATCTGTGCTTTCACAGCAGGGTCATTCAGATCCACAGTGGAGTCCTCTGGCTTCATCCTGATCTTGATCACCTGCCGTTTCACTGTCACACAGATACAAAGAAGAAACTGAGCTGTCCAGTTACTGCTTCATTACAATAAATTACAAATGATCATCAACTAAAGCTACAATCTCTTTAAGTGAAAGTCAGTTTATCACTTACCTGGAGAGCCGTAGCAAATGAACGGGTATTTCGTTTCGCAGTCTGACACAATCCATGTTCCTGATGTTGGCAACTCTGCAGCTCCACAAACCACACTTGTGGAGCCTAATGGAGATGGACCGATTTTCCAATATGCGTATGTAGAGAGACTCCCAGTTAATGTCAGGATCTCTGTACAAACCAATCCAAGCCCAGGTTCCTGTTGATACCAATCTCTGGATCTTCTGGTTCTCAGTGGAGTTCGTCACAGTGGCCAGGTCTGTGTAGTTCTCCCTGCAGTGCTTCTGAGCGTCGGACCAACTCTTTACCTCACTGACATAAACAAAGTGAGGATCCGCTTGAGTCCCTGTAGTTACAGTTAGAAAAAAAGAAAAGATTGATCCAAATCAAAAGTTTAAACACATTAAGTATAAGTCTCATTAAGAATATATATATATATATATATAGGGCGGCAGTAGCTCAGTCTGTAGGGACTTGGGTTGGGAACCGGAGGGTCGCCGGTTCAAGTCACGGCACGGACCAAGTCCGGAAACTGGTCTGGTAGCTGGAGAGGTGCCAGTCCACTTCCTGAGCACTGCCGAGGTGCCCCTGAGCAAGGCACCGAACCCCAAAAACTGCTCTGGGGCGCGCTCTCTGTGGGCAGCCCCCTCACTCTGGGACCTCTCCATTAATGCAGAGTGAAAAACTGAATTTCCCCTCCCGGGATTAATAAAGTATATAAAAAAAATTAATAATAATTAAAAAAAAATATATTTTTTATATATATATATATATATATATATATATATATATATATGCAGTGTATAAGTTGCTCCAAAGTATAAGCATAATATAAGCATTTATTTAGATTTTTTTTCTTCACAAAATCGAAGACCAACAACAGATGTTTGTTCTGGAAGGGCAAGTTATTCCACTACACAATAACACAGTACAACAGGTCCGGTATGTTGACGTAACACATTCAGTTGTTCAGCTTCACGTTAGCATAAACAACATACCAACAAGAGGCTAAATTAACACAACAAGTCAGCGAGTCCACCAAGCTCTCAATCTTATTCCACATCACTGAATGCATTAAAGTCTTCCCAACAGCTCTGCTAACTTTGGAGAAAGATGAAGCACCTTCTCTTCTTCTGCTGGGCTATAAAGTTGTCAGAAGCCTAGAGCACCCTCTCATGGTTGCAGACAGTAATGTTTACTTCGTGGTTCATGTCAGTCAGTATGCATGTAGCCGATATTTTGATATATAAGTCGCACCTAACTGTAAGTTGCAGGACCAGCCGAACGATGAAAAAAAGTGTCTTATAGTCCGGAAAATACCGAATGACAATGTTTCCAAACGGCAGAGAGAATCACTCCCACGATTCCCCATCAGCGTTGACTTCATCTTTTTTTTTTTTTTGATTGAGAGCTTCTGTTTCTGTAACATGACAACCTTGGTGCACATTGACTCTTGGGAGGAGGCGGGGTGGAGACGGGCCACTCTCTCGTCCGTGTATCCTAATAAATCCTCCCTGAATCAGATTTTAGCTTTAAAGAATGGAATAATATTGGACCTTCTTTTAAGGAGAGATTACACTCCTATCATTTCTGTGTGTGCACTAATACTCCATCCCACTCCTTCAGAAATCAGTGCCCAAGATGTGCAAATCAAAGTAAAAAAGTCTCTCTCTTACCCGTGTAACAGATAAATGGACGTCTGATAGAGCAGAAGTCATCCACCCATGTACCCGGTGCATCATCTCTAAATGGAACACAGTATTGACCTCCAATAAAGTTGGGTTCTTTTTCAGGGTACCAGTTCCTGTAATCAGCCCCACTCCCTGTGTAGCCGTCTGACCATTTCCACTGGATCTTACTGTACAGACCGATCCAGACAGAATGATCAGCGAGCAGAGATGGAACTGTGGATTTCAGTTGTTCCACTTCTTCATAGTTTTCAACAGTGGCCAGGTCTGTGTACTTCTGTCTGCAGTGGGTCTGAGCTTCAGTCCAAGTCATAGGCTCAGCTACATAGTGGTACTGAAAGGGAAGGCATGAGGAGATGTTCCAGCCTGTGAGGAGAACACAAAATGATTGCCTCCAATGATAGTGGCTCATATACGTTTTACATCTTTTCATTCACATACGTACATCCATAAAAATCCAAATGAGTTAAAATCCTTGAACACGGCACTAAAGTCCATCTTCAAACAAGGTGAATAATGAGAAATTAACAGCAAAGAATGTTCTCACCTGAGAGACACAAGAGACCCAGTAAGATCCTCTCCATCATGGTGGTGCTCCGTTGACTGTAGGACTGTCTCCACTAATATCACTGAGGACATTAAGTAGTTCTAGGGACACAAACGTCCAGCTTATCCTCTCTGTTAATGAGACAGTCCACAGGTCTGTAACACTCTTTATACACAGAGGTTGACAATATCAACATTTGAATACCACCCTGTTTCTTCCTGCTTTTCCAAGTTAGTTATTCACAGAATGTAATATAACTTTAATTCTATTCAAACCAGGTTTACTTTTCCGTCCTCATAAAGCTGATTTCCTGAGCAAGACAACAAACGACAACCAGTCCAGTCATTGTTTGTGAATATTCAGATGAACTCCAGGGTAACCATAGAGCTGTCTGGCTGGATGTTTATTAATTCATGTCCAAGTTTGGCTTTAATTTGAGGGGAGGAATGTCGTAAAAACAAATTCCTAATTTGCGTATCCAGGACACAGATGCTGTGTTCTTACATTTACAGCATGCTCAGTCGGAATGAATAATGAATAAAACCCTTAATATAAAGTTTATGAAGAATCAGAAATTATATTTTGGGTATTTTGGATTATATTAATGAAAGTGTCAGACTAATAAAAAACACATTATAGTCCTTCATCTATAATTCAAAGGACAGTAGAACAAGACAGTAAATAGACAAAGGACAAAAATATATCCAAGCTATATCCAGCTAACAGTGAAAAATACAACATGCAAAAAGCACTGAAACAACCATGTGTGTACAAGCAGATGGAAACAACTTTCACCACCTTTTTCACCTTTTGATTACAGATAGAGATGAACTGATCCACTTTTATCCAGTTCTGATTAGATTCTGATACATACCAGGGTACCAATACTGATTAAGATATATTATAAACAACAGTTTTATTGGTATCATTATTAAAATGACCAACCCTGCCTTTAAATGCGACAACACGAGATTCAGTTTAAAGCCAGAGTAAAAAGGTAGGTCTTGAGTTATTGATTATGATATTAAATCAGATCTGTCCCATCACAAACTGCTTTCTCAAACTGTAACAGTTTATTTAAGAGAGCCACTTCAGACTACAACAGCTATGACAAGCTAATCTAAAATAATCCAAACATTATGAAGGTGTGTGTGTGTGTGTGTGTGTGTGTGTGTGTGTGTGTGTGTGTGTGTGTGTGTGTGTGTGTGTGTGTGTGTGTGTGTGTGTGTGTGTGTGTGTGTGTGTGTGTGTGTGTGTGTGTGTGTGTGTGTGTGTGTGTGTGTGTGTGTGTGTGTGTGTGTGTGTGTGTGTGTGTGTGTGTGTGTGTGTGTATCTAAGATCAACAATAAACAAACACAAACCTTGTAACATTACACAGTTTCTTAAACACACAGATTATAACGGATTGAGATTATGATCAATCCTATATTCCCTTTCCCCCTTTGTTAACTGTAAGCAGGTATATATCTATTCATGGCAACACAAATGTATGATAACACACTAACAGTGATATTGATAAGGGTTCATTTCACACCAACAAGGGGTCACTACAGGGGTCACAAACACACTAGTTCAATAGATGAGTTTTACACAGTTGAGTGAATTGAGCTCTCTGAGTGTTGTATGAAGGTGATATTTAAAGTTACAATACACCTTTAAATCACTATTTATACACTGAATGACTTAGTCACTCATTGTAAAGCATGTCTCTGATAGATTCATCATTCAGCATTGATTACACTCATTACTGTGAAGTTAAACACAGGTACATTTCATCTACAGAGATTAAAGTTTTCATTGATTTTCTTCTAAAGACTTTTTAAAGTTAAAAACCAGACTAAAAAGGTAGGTCTTGAGTTATTGATTCTGATAGTAAGTCAGATCTGTCCCATCTCTAATTACAGACTGTACAGCTCTAGTTCACTTTCACAGCTCAGTCTTCTTCTTCTTTGACATTTTCTTCTCCTTGTGGAAAACTTTCCCATCAGGCTGCTCTCTCCACTTCAGGGTGACTCCACTCAGTCCATTCTCCTTCAGCCGGTCCTGGAACTGAAAGATACAATAGAAACCCTTTGTCAACAAGCTCTTAAATCTGTTCAAAATTGTTTGTAGAAAGATTCATGTTGTTTTGCAAGCTATCAACAATAAAGCTGTAAAGAATCGTAGACAAACAAAAATGGTCCACAACTCAACTATGTAAGCTTTAGACTGGTCTCAGGCTAACAGGAAGACAGAACAGACGCAGAGACAAACAAACATTTGAAAAAAAAGAAATGAAGCAGACAAATTCATTTCACGATATATTTCTACCATGTTTCTAGAGACTCACCTTTTTCAGGATGTCTGCCTTCACAGCAGGGTCATTCAGATCCTCAGTGGAGTCCTCTGGCTTCATCCTGATCTTTATCACCTGCTGTTTTGCTGGTGCACAAACATAAGAAGAAACCTTACTGTGGATTTTTTGTTTGATTCCCAAATCATAACTGTAACCGAGGACTGACTTCATATAAATTAAGCACAGTTTAAATTTTGTTAATCTCACTTAATGAGTATATTTCACGTCTCCAGTGAAGGTCAGTCTCACTTACTCGGAGGTGGAACGATGCTGTAGCACACAAATGGACGTTTAGTTTCACAGTCTATTAACTTCCATCTTCCTGATGACTGCAAATCTGCTACTCCACATACCACACTCATAGACCCGAATGGATGTGAACCGCCTTTCCAGTTCCTAAATGAAAATTCACTCCCATCAGACCAGTAGAAATCAGGATCTCTGTACAATCCAATCCACAGTGACTCTCCGCTTGGCCGCAGGTTGTCGATCTTTTGGTTCTCAGTTGGGTTTCTCACGGTGGCCAGGTCTGTGAAGTTCTTCCTGCAGTGCCTCTGAGCGCTGGACCAATCCAAACTTTTATTGACAAAAACAAATTCAGGATCCTGTTGTGTTCCTGCAGTTAAACAAAAAAGAGGAAATATATGTATTAAATATTTCAAAAGAAACTTCTCACGAAACCTCTTTCAAGACTAAAATATCCTTTTTGCCTCGAGCGTGTGTGTTTGGGCTTTAATTAAAATCTGAGTAGCCACTCCTTGTGTAACACTTGTAATATCAATTATTTAGACTTTTTCCTTTTTTCTTCAAAGCTAAGCCTTAAACAGCTGCCCCTGTGGACCATTACTGCTATAAGCTATGTGACATGGTACGTTATCCTGCTGGAAATAGCCATCAGGAGAGTTGTACACTGTAATCATAAAGGGTTGGACATGGTCAACAACAATGCTCAGGTAGGCTGTGGCGTTTAAATGATGCTTAATTAGTAAACGGGCCTCGACTGTGACCTGTGGTTATTTGATTTGAGTTTCTTTTGCTTTTCTATCAGCTCAAACCAGTCTGGCCATTCCTCTCTGACCTCTGACCTCTGGCATCAATAATGTGTTTTCACCCAGAGAAATGCCACCTAATGGATATTTTCCTGATCTGATGCTCGATTTGAACATCAGTAGATAGTCTTGACCATGTCTACATGCCTAAATGCACTGAGATGCTGCCATGTGACTCGATATTTGTGATAAGCAGTTGAACTGTTGTACTGAATAAATGATGAGTTTATGTGTGGGTTTGTGTGTGCTTTATGCCACTCCTGCATATTAGTCAGTGCCACATTTGAGCCACCCCATTCAGAAAATTGTGGACACGCCCCTGTTCCTGGCGGTTTTCTTACTTCTGTAACAGATAAATGGAGATGTCACCGAACACTCCCAATCCCACCATCTTCCATCGCCTTTAACATCCACACAAAACTGATTTCCTGAATAAAAGTCGGGTTCGTTGTCTTTAGCTTCCCAGTTCCTATAGTCAGCTCCACTCCCTTCGTAGCCCTCTGACCACTTCCACTCGATTTTACTGTACATGCCGATCCAGACTTCTATGTTAAAGTCAGAAGATAAAACTGTCTTGTTCATTTTCTCCATTTCTCCTGGATTTTCAACGGTGGCCAGGTCTGTGTACGTCTGTCTGCAGTAGGTCTGAGCTCCGGTCCAGTTCATAGACTCAGATACATAGTGGTACTGACTGGGAAGGCATGAGGAGACGTTCCAGCCTGTGAGGAGAACACACAAAACTATTGGGGTGTTTTATATGTTGATGGGTTTATCACACATTTCTCAAAACACTCTTTGCATCTAAATGTTTACTATCACTAGAATTGAGTCTGGACCATAATTGGCTAACGTCTGGTGAGCTTTGGTGACCACAGAAGCTCTCTGAGTGCAACTGCATTGCATTAAATCCTCCCCCTCGATTGATTATGAACAGTACCTGCAGTAACATACACTCTGCTGTCAGATATTTGCTTTTCCTTGACTCTGAACAGATCATATTTACCTAAGTGCTGGGCAGCAGTGAAACCCATTTGCAACCGTCCAAAGTCAACGTAGCGAGCGCTGGTCCGGCTTTTTGCTCAGCCACATTCTCCGTCACGGTCCTCACTACCAACTTGGGCTGTCAATCTTCATCTATAATCTTCTTTTAAATGTCATTTATTATTGTTTTTTAATTTTTTTCAAAATTCTGTTTACTCGTTTGTGCCGTACAAACAAAGTACCCTTACAGTATCCAATGCTTTTATCAGTGTGCACTTTTTTTTACACAAGTGTAATCTCGTGATATTTTCTCCACCTATAGTTATCTTAATGTTGTCTTGTTTTTCTGAGAAAGTTTCACAACATTGTCAGTGATGGTTGCACGGCTCTGAATGATGAACTCTGAGTCCATGGATGAAATCCTTCAGTCCAAACCCCTGTCAGACGTTACTAGGTGTTCTAGAGACCAAGGGACGAAGGCTCAGATTCAGGAATGGTAGCAAACACATTTAAAAAAATAAAAACACTCCAATACTGAATTTTTTAAACTCCTGGAATTATATTTTAATTTTGTTATATAAAGAGTATGGAAAAGAGCTAACTGGCTGCTTTGAATCTGAAGGCTGTTGTGTGCCTTAAAGCCAAAGCACTTTTCATGAGATGGACGCAGTCTGCTGTTAAAGTTACATACTGCATACTGACCGGGTCGCTCTGTGAACATGAGAGAGACACTATTCTCCTGGTTGAAAACTATTGTACTATTAGACTGACCTTTGAAACTACTATTTAAAGGTGGAAACGTTTCTTCATGTTGCTTTAACTGATGTTAAAAGAAACCCTGCAGAGAGTCACAGTTAAAGCATGGTTATACATATTTTTATTCAAACCAACACCTGAGTTTTTCAGTACAACACTTGTGGTCTATTTCATATTTTAGTAGTGAATTTAAAAGCAATAATCAGGCAGAAACCAAAAGTGGAAAATTAACTGACCCCAAGTGGAAAATTAACTGACCCCAAAAGACACCCAACAAGATCCTCTCCATTGTTGCAGTGCTCTATGGACTGTTACCACAGAAACTCTGACTATCAGGGACACTAAGAGGCAAATTTAGGCAAATTCTACACCAGCTCCTCACCTCTGTAACAAAGTCCAACTTACTGCTTCTCTTTTTACATCGCATTTTGTGATGGATGATGTTGTCAATAGTTTGCTTTAGTTCACAGACGTGTATCTCCAAAAACTATTTTTTTTAATTTACTTGATTAGTTGAGATTTAATGAGTACATAAGTCCCATGAGTTGCAAATATAGATTTCATTTTTTGCTGTATGGAGTCTTAAAACGTAGCCAGAAATACAGACCACATCCAACAGAGTCAGTGTACCCAGCTGAGTTATTGTTCCATGTTTTCAGTTTAAAGCTCAACACCTTAAACCCAACATCGACAACAAGTAGAAATGTAAACCACTACTACTCTCCGGGACTTTGCAACAAAAATAGTAAAAGTGTTGCATAAATCCAATGTGTACCAAATGTTTTTAAATGTATCTTCAGGACAGTGCAAAGACATTCATAAACACTGTAACCTTTCTTCACAGTAGATCAAGTGAAGCCTAAGCCCAAACTTAAATCCACTGACGGGCTAATCTCGTCTGTTTATTGACACGCTTGCCAGCTTTCTCCTGAACACAAGTTTGTTTCCAGAATATTTATTTCTCATTCCATGAGTGTCTTCACTAAAGTCTGTGTTCCCTCATAACGTGGCATACTGTGATGTTAAAAAAACAGTATGTGCTCTCTGTCTAATAACACACCTGAACACCCTGTGAAAGGTCCTACCTATAATGAGAATCACCTTTACCCAAAGGCGACACCTTCTGGAACAAACACACACTGCTAAACATGGCTCTTACATTAAGTTCAAACACAGATGGTAAATTGAGAACAGAATGGTGCATCTCCAGTGGTAGTGCTGAATCACATTACTGCAGACCTTTAAGTTACATCATACTTACATTCATAGCTTCCTCCATCATCCACGCCCACCATCATCTCAATCATCCTGTGGAAAATATCCACAGTTTCCCGCATAGTCTCAATCCGTCCTCCAGGAAGGGCATGTGCAGGAGTCCAAGTTGACAGTAAATGATGAAGAAAAATCTTGTAAATCGATACTTTTAGACATCAGTGTACAGAGAAGTAAACAAATATCTTGTTTGAATTTTTACACAAAGAATTGGCCCATCAGGTAAGGGGGTTTGGAGGAAACAAAGATTTCTTTCCCTGCATTGTGCTCGATATTATGCACAATTTATGTTCTTACGATTTTATCTTTTGTTTCTCTTCTGTCATATCTTTTGGTGTTCAGACACATTATCACATAGATGTTGTTTACATTTATTTTTAAACTTTTTATGTTCTGTGTGGATTGTTGGTTGGATGTATTGCCCTCTCACAGCGCGAAGAAAGACAACACTGAACCTGAGGTGAGTCATCATTTGACTGTCTGAGATGTTCATTTGCATGATGACCTTCACATTTGATCATAAATAAAAACAGCGATGGTTAGAAAACAACCTTAAGCTCATACAGATTTTGGGGTCAAGTCAGCTCATGAGTCTTTATTCTCTAAAAACACAGTCGAGTTAAACCCCACACTTGGATCATGTTGTTCTACTTACAGGGTCATTTGTATTTCTCCTGACTCGATGAAGGTGACATCATTGTTAACAATTTCCAAGTTAAAGGGATACTTCACCCATTTACATGAAGCTGTGTATCATTAGAAACATGGTAGTAGTGTTGAATGGTCGTGAATCCAGCCCTCATTTTTCCCTGAGACGAGAAAAATATGTTTTTCTTTGCTTGAAAGTTTTCTTCATGTGATGCAAAAAGCGTCATATTGCATCACATGAAGAAAACTTCTACTACCATGTTTCTAATGATACACAGCTTCATGCAAATGGGTGAAGTATCCCTTTTTTAAATTCAGGCAAATGTTGAAGCCAGAACTATAAGGCTCTGTTTTTCATTCACAAGAAGCAGACTTGAACTAAAGCACACAAACAACCCCTTATGTCAGACTAACTTTTATTTTCCTGTTTCTTATCAAAAACGTTTTTATGAGAGACTGACACATGTCAAGATGTTATCAAGGCCAACCATTTAACATTAATTGAAAACAGCATGTGCTCAAAAAAGATCTTTGCTATTTAAGCACATTTATAATGTAGCTTTCTTTATTTCCGCACAGCAGCACATTCTTTGACAGCACAGCATACGTAAAACATGATGTTTTGGCCTATGATGTTTTATCAAATCAAAGATGGAGAGTGAGGGAGTTGAGGTGCACACTGGTTGCCATATTGTATCGTTAAGATCATGTTGACCACATCGAAGCTTCAGTGTTTAGCAAACTATGTTTTGGTCTTGTGATTTCTGCCCTCTAATCACTTCCATCGCTGCAACACCTGATAACTGCTCTCATGTCAGGCAAACCGAGGGGCGTCCAAAACGGGCGTGTTAGGGGGGCCTTCAAAGCACCTACCTTCTCTGGTCCAAACAAATCCAGATCATTCATGACCAGAACCTAAAGTCAGAAGGAGGAAATACTGTCTGCTTCATTGTTGTCAGAGAAGCTTCAACACAGCGTGTTTCCTTCATGATCACAGAGGAAGAGAGCGTCATCGTGTCACTCACTACACAGCTCACTGATTGATCCTTTAATGTTAAAATAAAGTTGATTTTTTCCACAGGTGACAGCGCTGAGGAAAGTATGCAGAACAAGTGGCAAAGTATCTATAAATCAGGTGCTAACTTTACAACCAGGCCATTGGTTCATTTCTGCTGGGATAAGGAGCTGGTGTTGAATGTCTTTAGATTTGCATATCAGTGTCTCTGATATCAGTAGAGAGTCTTGATTGTCTTATTCAGTTCACAGAGTGCCAGGATGGAGAAGTTCTTGCTGGGTCTCTTGTGTCTCTCAGGTCAGTAAACTCTGTTTAATTATAACTGCTCATTATGTTACAATCCAAAATGTCTTCAGTAATTAAGTGTTTTAAGAGGTGGTCTTAATGATGACTTTGGCTGGTCTGAAAAAAATGTGATGAATTCAATAAAAAGAAAAATCAGTTAGTGTTTTTTACGAGCAGGGGCGGATCTAGAGGGGTGGCATGGTATCTTGCTTTTCAGCCTCCCTCTGCTGCTCTTTCTCTCCTGTAACTCTGACAAAAGTTAATGTGGCAGGAAAGGATGAAGTCTCAGCCTTCATTTTCCCCCCTCAAAAATGTTGCCAAAAACCCCCACCTCTAAGATAATGTTTGTTCCTCATCAACATGACTCGGGGTCCTGTTTTTAGTGAGCCTAGGTTGTTTTGAATCAGCAGCAGGCTTCTATGTGATTCAGACAGACAGCTGCAGATGAAAAATGGAGACTGAAGAAAGAGAGGACAGAGACTAGAAGTAGACTGCTCCAGGTACAAACTGAGGGACACTGTGTGCATTAACTATAGTCCAGGCTATTTAAAAATGTATTCAATAGTAGACCTAATATCACCATAAACTCATGGTAACATAAAATATATAAACTTATTCTCTTACTCTAATCATTACATGTTCAATGATAGCCTGACAGGTTTGCATAGGATGTGAGGTCATCTAAATTTATTTAAAATCATTAAAATGAGGATGTAAATAAGTTGACCTGAGTGCATTAAGATCTCAAAGCAGAGGTTAACTTTACAGATCATTTCACTGGAAGGACCTTAAATCCCCTACTGAGGTTCAAGACCCTCAAAAAGCAGCGCTTTGAATTCAAGCTAATTATAGTAAATATTACTAATCATTAAGAAGAGGAGTGTGTGGTCAGATGATGTCATCAGTTTATTCATCATCATATAGTGAGTGATATATATTTTTATTTTACATAGTAACACCTAGCCTATATGTTTAAGACTTCACTCTTCATAGAAGTAATGAGCACTATGTTGTGTATATGTGTGTGTTTTTAGTTATTTATATCTGACACTGTCTTGTATCTGAAATGATTTCTGATAACAAGCTGTTTGATTGTGAATGATGAACTAATCAGACAGAATTGTTACTAACTTCCTGACATCTGTCTCCAGTGAGCTGACTGAGAGGAGTGTAGAGATTCTCATGTCTGGACCCAAACAAACAAGAACAGCAAACTTACATTTTCAGAGCTGTTCAGAAATGTCAATCAATGTCTAGATAGAAATCATTGCTCACTGGTTAGATTACTTACATTGACTCTCTAAGCAGCAGTGTATGATATCTTCTGATTAATTCAGCCTTTATTTCTGACACCCTGTAAAACCTCTATGGATTTTTCTTTAGATCCTCCCTTTGTTTATTATCCAGTGTTGTTGCCTTTTTTGAACTGTAATTGTTGAAGAAGCCAGTGTACATATTATTTTAGTTTGACAACTGTATCTCCACATAAACAGAAACTTTGTACATGAATAGTTGTGTTAAAGCAGCTTTTTATCATTAATGTTGTAGGTGCAGCAGAGCACCTGTTTATTTACTGCTTACTGTATGTTCTCCTCACAGGCTGGAACATCTCCTCATGCCTTCCCTTTCAGTACCACTATGTAGCTGAGCCTATGACTTGGACTGAAGCTCAGACCCACTGCAGACAGAAGTACACAGACCTGGCCACTGTTGAAAACTATGAAGAAGTGCAACAACTGAAATCCACAGTTCCATCTCTGCTCGGTGAACATTCTGTCTGGATCGGTCTGTACAGTAAGATCCAGTGGAAATGGTCAGATGGCTACACAGGGAGTGGGGCTGATTACAGGAACTGGGTACCTGGAATAGAACCCAACTTTTGGGGCAATCAACTCTGTGTTTCCATTCATGTTGATGGAGTATGGTCAGATTCCGACTGCTTTGGGAGATTACCATTTATCTGTTACACAGGTAAGAGAGAGAGAAACAGGGGTATGTTCAGACTTTTTTGCTTTGATTGGCACAACTTGTGCACTGATTGATGAAGGAGTGGGATGGAGTATTAGTGCACAGAAATGATAGGACTGTAATCTCTCCTTTAAAAGAAGGTCCAATGTTATTCCATTCTCTAGAGCTAAAGTCTGATTCAGGGATGATTCATTAGGATACACGTAGGAGAGAGAGGTCTGTCTCCACCCCGCCTCCTCCCTAGAGTCAATGTGCACCAAGGTTGCCATGTCACAGAAACAGAAGCTTCAGTGTTTAGCCAGCTCTGCGTCTAGGATATTAATAGCTGCCCTGTGAGACATTTAAAAGAGTTAATGAATCTGCAAACTAAATAGCGAGCGATAGCTTCGTAGCCTGAAGCAATAGCTCTGGTTTGCGGTGTCAACCCATTGTTCTCTAGATCAGTGGGAGTGGCCTGCAGCGCTGTGCATTCTGGGAGTTGTTGTATTTGATTCAAATCACTTTAAAATACATTTTCTGCCTCTTCTCGGTCAGGAAGGCACTAAAATAAATAAAAAATCACATTTCTACTGCATATATGACCCAATTTCACTTCCTATTCATGTTTCAACAGGTGAAGTTTCCCTTTAATTAAACATTTTATTTGGATTAATAATTTACTTTTTTTCTAACTGCAACTGCAGGGACTCAACAGGATCCTGACTTTTTTTATGTCAGTGAGGAAAAGAGTTGGTCCGACGCTCAGAAGCACTGCAGGGAGAACTTCATAGACCTGGCCACTGTGATGAGCAACAGTGAGAACCAGACGATCCAGAGCTTGGAGCCAAATGGAAGCTCAACTTGGATTGGTTTGTACAGAGATCCTGACATTAACTGGTCCAATGGGAGTCTCTCCACATACACATACTGGAAAAACACTCCAACTCCATTTGGCTCCATGAGTGAGGTTTGTGGAGCTGCACAGTTGCCAAAATCAGGACAATGGTTTTTGTCAGATTGTAAAAAAGAATTCCCGTTCATTTGCTACAGCTCAGGTAAGTTATGAACTGACTTTCACTTAAAGAGTTCGTAGCATTAGATGATTATTTGTAATTTATTGTAATGAAGCAGTAACTGGATGGCACAGTTTCTTCTTTGTTTCTGTGTGACAGTAAAACAGCAGGTGATAAAGATCAGGATGAAGCCAGAGGACTCCACTGTGGATCTGAATGACCCTGCTGTGAAAGCACAGATCCTGAAAAAGGTGAGTCTCCAAACCTTTTTAGAAAACTTTGAATGGTTGTCCAAGTGAGTGATGGGGGAATGTTTTTCTTCATTTGTGTGTTTGACTGTGTTTCTATCCTGTTAGCCTGCCAGGTGAAACTCATTCAAGCTTCCAACAACAATACAGATTGAAGAAAAAGTTTAGAAATGGTTTCCCTATGTATCTTTCAGTTCCAGGACCGGCTGAAGGAGAATGGACTGAGTGGAGTCACCCTGAAGTGGAGAGAGCAGCCTGATGGGAAAGTTTTCCACAAGGAGAAGAAAATGTCAAAGAAGAAGAAGACTGAGCTGTGAAAGTGAACTAGAGCTGTACAGTCTGTAATTAGAGATTGGACAGATCTGATCTAATATCATTATCAATAACTCAAGACCTACCTTTTTAGTCTGGCTTTTAACTGAGTCTCATGTTGTCTCATTTAGTTAAATCTATTTACATATATTACATTTATCTACACAGTTGTGTGGCACATGCTGTGCTATATTTTTTCTATATTATAGATCATATCGTTGTCTTTTTGTTTTACTGGTTTTACTAGTCATTCAAGTTGTGATGTTAGTCCTACAGTCAGTTGTGTGTTCATGTACTTTGATTATCTATGCACAGGTTTGTGAACCTTCAATAAGAATGTTTTGCATTGATTATGTTGTAAATGTTTCCTGGTTTTGGATCACATGACCTGTCAGGTGACCTCAGGGGTTTGACATGTGGTGCGTTTGTCTTTTCACTTGTTCATGTCTGATGAAGGGCGAGGGCCAGAAACGTTACATGAGGTAATATTTCCATTAAATTCTATTTAATTCAAGCAGCTACTGGTGTGCAGACGTTGTCTTTTTTCCTACTAAAATGAAATACTCAGCTATTGGTACATTTAGCAAAAAGTTTTTGATTGAAATCAAACCTACCGCCATTCACAATTTAACCGGGTTATGATATTTAAAAAAGGAATGATTTGGTGAACGACAAAGAAAGAGTCGCCCTGTTTTCTATCAATACTTCAAGCAAGATAAATGGAGAAAATAAATGATCGCCCTCTTAAATGCAAAATCAAACATTAAACTGTCATACAAAAGAAAATATTGTCCTCCTTCAAAGAAAAAAAAAGAAAATGTCAATCCTGGAAAACCTTCCTTAATCCAATTTAGCTCCATGGGAAACAGCTCAGAAACCTATATATATATATCCTCAAAAAAGTAGTAAAAAAAAGTCCATTAGTTTGGCACCCATCGGTCCAGCAACCTAACTCCCCTCCTTATCCTGGGTGATGCAGGATTCCTTTGTCTTTACGGTCCTCCAAAACCCATGCAGCTCACTCATATGGAGGAGGTAACACCGCACCACACAAAAACAAACTCCAGAAACACCTTTTCTTTCCCTCTCTCCTCTGCCCCCTTCCCTGTCCAAACCAAACAAAAGAAAATCCCCACAAACATTTTCCCCTCTCCCTTTGTTCTCATTAGGCCACGCCCCCTACACACCTGTGTCTCCCCAGCTGACCAGGTCACATGACCAGTCGACAGGTAATCTCAGTTTCCTCTGAACTGAGATTAAAACAAACGTACAAGTCTGAGAGGGCTGTGGGACTTTAAGCTTGTTTTCCGTCCTCGTACCTGTGAGTGGGATTTCACAAAAAGTGCAACACCGCCCTCTTGTGTTTGCATGCTTGTCATGATACAAATTCACAAGGGTTTGCGCAATTTTACATTCCACAGAGAGAATATTATCGTCTGTGAAGAGAGTCATTGTGAGAAAAAAAATAGAGCAACAAAAAATAGTAACAAATCATCTTTTTGAAAGTCACTATTTCTCTATGACCTGGAGCTCAGGGTGGCTTCAGAAGCTGCCTGTGAAGTTGTCAACATACTTTGTGATAACAGGTTTTGAAACCATAAAATCTCTCTGGGATTTTTATTATAAGTATCAATGAGTAAAGACTCTTTTTTTGTTCATAAAACCTCAGATCAACAATCACTGAGTGAGGAAGACAGACAGATTGCATAAATATTAGGGGTGGGACTTGATAAAAAAAAAATCTAAATGACTCAGGGCTTTAACTGTAACGATTCGTCCGATGATGTAAGTGGTAGTTTAGTCCAGCAATAAAAATCTTCCTCTATTTTTTTTTGACAGGGATGATGTTTAGGTGGAATTACTCTGACAGCCAAATCCTAAAGGACTGCTGGCACTTCTACCGGAGCACTGTAAAAGAGGCCAGAAGAGAGCTCCTGTCAAACATTATTGAGTCAAATAATGTCACTGCAAGGGCTCTCATTGCTCCTTCTGCATCTGACCCATCTGATCCTGTTCCTTGCTCAGCTGTGTTTGAGTTGTTTGAGCCTGTGTCTCTGAAGGCTTTAGAAGATGTGGTTGGCCAGATTAAGCCATCAGGCTCTCCCTGTGACACTGTCCCGCCTCACTTTTTAAAGAGGTGTTCCCTAGTATAGGGCAGTCGGTTCTGACCATTATTAACAGCAGTTTGTCTTCTGGTGTTGTTCCCCAAAAATTTAAACACGCTGTGGTGCAGCCTCTGCTTAAGAAACCTGGCCTTGATCGTAGTGTTTTAGATAGATAGATAGATAGATAGATAGATAGATAGATAGATACTTTTTTTGATCCCGAGGAAAATTCAAGGCGTCCAGTAGCAGTATACAGACAGGCAGGACACAAGACATTAGTTACAATACACACCCGCTGTCCTCCCTCCCCTCTGTATACAATAATCCCTCAAACAAGATTTAGGAGCCCCTATGTGACTAAGAGTAAATATAATTACAAGTTAAGCCTGTGCAGTTAGCATTAGCATTAGACTTAAACTTATATAGCATAATGTACATAACCTGTGAAGGAGAGAAAAACATGTGCTGATTAAAAGAGACCTGTAAACAGTTAAAGAGCCTTAGAAACAAAGTGCTGACCTTCTAGAAACTAGTTACATGTGTATGTACAGAGGTGTTTGAGGTAGTGCCAGAGGTGTGAGTACAGTCATTAAACAGTCAATGCAGGGATGCAGACTGGGCCATTAAAGTGCTCAGCAACATAAAGGAGCAGTGATTAGCATTAAGTGTCCAAAACAATCAGGTGAAACCAGGAGTGATTAGGGCGATTGCCTTTAAAGTACCCAACTATTGAGGAGCAGATTAGCATTAAGTGCCAAAGACAATAGAGTGAAACTTGACCTAGTTAGGGTGATCATGTCAACCATTACAGATGTAGCATAACACAACAGTAGGATGAAACCAGACATGATTAGAGTGATTATCTTTAAAGTGACCTGTGCTCAGTAAAGTGACTATCAATATGCATTAAAGTGTCCAACTGGAGGCTGACTCTGATGTCAGCAGTGCAGATAAGGAGTGAGAAAAAAAAAAAAAGTGAAAAATGAGTCCAGGGTTCACCGTGTGCTTCTTCCCTGCCGTGACAGTGAAGTGTTGTACAGTCTTATGGCCAGGGGGACAAAAGAGTTCTTGAGACTGTCCGTGGAGCACGACTGTGACAGCAGTCTGTCACTGAACATGCTCCTCTGCCCGGTGAAGGTGCTGTGCAGAGGGTGGTGTGTGTTGTCCATGATGGAGAGCATTTTGTCCAGAGTCTTCCTCTCTACCACTGTCACCAGTGAGTCCAGCTCTGTACCCACCACAGAGCCGGCCCTCCTCACCAGTCTGTCCAGGCGTGCTGCGTCCCTCTTCTTGCAGCTTCCTCCCAGCACACCACTGCGTAGAAGAGGACGCTGGACACCACTGACTGGTAGAACATCTGCAGCAGCTTTTTGCAGATGTTGAAGGACCCCAGTCTTCTCAGGAAGTACAGGCGACTCTGTCCCTTCCTGCAGGGGTCTCTTGCAGGGCACTCCAGTCGGTGGTCTCAAAACAGTCTCTGAAAGCCTCCTCTGCCTCAGGAGACCACCTTCTGAAGTTGCGTGTTGTTACCGGTTGTCTCTGGATCTTTGTCTTGTACTGTGGCTTGAGTAGGACCAGGTTGTGATCGGACTTCCCCAGAGGTGGTAAGGGGGTGGCAGTGTAGGCGTCCTTCACGTTTGCATACAGGAGGTCTATTGTCCTGTTCTTCCTGGTGGGACAGCTTACAAACCGGTGAAAGTCCGGTAGTGTAGAGTTCAATGTAACATGGTTAAAGTCCCCTGAGATGGCAAAGAAAGCATCAGGGTGCAGTGTTTGTAATCTCGAGATGTTCGAGTGGGTGACGTCACACACAGTCTCGACGTGCGCTCGCGGAGGAATGTAAACACAAACAACAATGGCGTGGGAGAACTCCCTGGGCATGTAGTAAGGACGGAGACCTACCGCCAGCAGCTCGATGTCTTTGCTGCACGTTGCCTCCTTCACAGTAACATGTCCATGGTGGCACCATCTGGTGTTAATAAACAGCACGAGTCCTCCTCCTTTTCGTTTGCCGCTACGTTTCGTGTCTCTGTCCGCTCTCACTGTAGTGAAGCCCGGTAGATCCACGTTAGCGTCCGGGGTGTTTTGAGTCAGCCAGGTTTCTGTGAGACACATTAAACTGCACTCTCTAAATGTCCGGTTGTTCCTCACAAGAGCAGCCAGCTCGTCTGTCTTGTTGGTTAGACAGTTTACGTTCCCCATAACTATCACCGGAACCGAGGGCTTGTACCTCCATCGCTTAGCCGCTAGCCTAGCCTTTAGCTTCGCGCCGGCTCTACAGCCTCTGTACCGCCGCCTCAGCTCCTCAGGTATCGGGTGAACGATGCCGGCTTGTCCCGCTGTCCGGAGTGAGAGCAGCTTCTCCCTTGAATAAGCAAGTTTTTCGCTGCTATTTCCACGAAAACACGAAAAAGTATCCATATGATACATATAGTTATACACTGAAAGTGTACTATAAAAACTATAAAAGTAGAAGTTGGCACAGAGCCAAAACAAACATATCAAGACGAGTACGACAGGGACGGAGCTACTGAATGTGCGGCCACTCGCGTCGCTGCACAGGTGAGAATGGTGTTAGCCAATTACAGATCTATTTCAAAGCTGCCCTTTATTTCAAAGATCCTGGAGAAGGTAGTCCATGCTCAGCTGAAGTCCTTCCTGGTAGAGCATTATGTCCTGGAGGTCTTTCAGTCTGGTTTTAAAACACGACATAGCACGGAGTCAGCTTTATTAAAAGTGTTCAATGACATCCTCTTGGCGAATGATTCTGGAGACTGTGATCCTTGTCCTGCTGGACCTAACTGCGGCATTTGATACTGTGGACCACAAGATCTTAGTGTCTCGGTTGCAGCACCTAGTGGGCATTTGTGGTAGCGCCCTGGACTGGTTTAGATCTTATCTTGCAGAAAGAACAATGTGCGTAAGCCTTGGTGCTTCTGAGTCCCGCTCTGCTCCGCTGTCATATGGGGTCCCACAGGGTTCAATTCTAGGACCCCTGCTTTTCTCGCTGTATCTGCTTCCCCTGGGTTCCATCCTGAGAAAGCGTGGTATCTCTTTTCACTGTTATGCTGACGACAGTCAGATTTATGTGCCCCTGAAGAAGAAAGATGCCTTCTGTCTGGATCCACTTCTGTCATGTCTTGAAGACATTAAGTCCTGGATGTCTCTGAACTTTTTAAAATTTAATGAATACAAAACTGAAGTGATGGTGTTTGGCCCGAGTGGCTCTGTTGAAAACCCCCCTGTTGACTTGGGCCCTTTGGCACGCTATATGAAGCCGACGGTCTCAAACCTGGGCTTTAAGATGGACAGTGATTTTAGATTGGATCGGCAAATGAGTGCAGCTGTTAAGTCCAGCTTCTTTCACCTAAGGCGGCTGGCAAAGGTGAAGCCCTTTCTTTCGCACAAGCACATTGAAACGCTAATCCACGCCTTCACTACATCTCGGCTGGATTACTGCAACGCACTTTACTTCGGAGTCAGCCAGTCTTCCCTCGCACGGCTCCAGTTAGTCCAGAACGCTGCTGCTCGCCTCCTAACCGGAGCATGAAAGAGGGAGCACATTACACCCATTCTGGCCTCCCTCCACTGGCTGCCTGTGCACTTTAGAGTTCATTTTAAGATTCTTTTATTTGTTTTTAAATCTGTAAATGATCTCGCCCCACCTTACCTCTCTGAACTGCTCCATCCCCACGCTCCTGCCCGGTGCCTCAAGTCAGCTGACCAGCTGCTCCTGGAGGTACCCAGGTCTAAGCGGAAGCTCAGAGGGGATAGGGTTTTTCTACTGCCGGTCCCAAACTCTGGAATGATCTCCCACTGCACACAAGACACGCCCCCTCACTGTCCATTTTTAAAACTCATCTTAAAACACATTTTTATTCTTTGGCTTTTAACCCAGCATGAGACTCTGTTCTTGTTTTTGTGTTTTATTGTTCTTATTGTTTTAATTGTTTTAACCCTGTTAGTGTTTTACTTATGTTTTACGTTTGTGCTCTTCATGTATGTACAGCACTTTGTCACAGCTACGGCTGTTCAATGTGCTTTATAAATAAAGTTGAGTTGAATTGAGACAGCCTGGTGGAAATGTTAATGCAGAGATATTTAATATTGGATTTATTTTGAAACATATTTAAGTATTTGTTTAGAAAGGGGGAACCATCAGGTACGGGTTCTGGGGGTCTCCTTCAGAATTTTATAGTAACACAGATTTCTTTCCCTTCATTGTGCTCAATATTATGCACCAATTTATGTTCTTATGATTTTATCTTTTGTGTCTCTTCTGTAATATCTTTTGGTCTTCAGACACATTATCACATAAATGTTGTTTATGATTATTTTTTATACTTTTTATGTTCTGTGTGGATTGTTGGTTGGATGTATTGCCCTCTCACAGTGAGAAGAAAGACAGCACTGAACCTGAGCTGAGTCATCATTTGACTGTCTGAGATGTTC
Organism: Symphodus melops; assembly: GCF_947650265.1. Taxonomy (NCBI): domain Eukaryota; kingdom Metazoa; phylum Chordata; class Actinopteri; order Labriformes; family Labridae; genus Symphodus; species Symphodus melops. The sequence continues at coordinate 19,569,323 of NC_136710.1, read as the reverse complement.
ATTTGCATGATGACCATGGTCATGTGATCATTATTAAAAACAGCGATGGTTAGAAAACAACCTCAAGATTATAGAGATTTTGAGGACATTATGTATTTAGGATTATTCCAATGACTTTCAGATCATGTAAAAACATGTACTTGTCTACAGATCCATTTTAATTTAATTGTCTTTATTCTCTAAAAACACAGTCCAGTTAAACCTCAGACTTGGATCATGTTGTTCCACTTACAGGGTCATTTGAATTTCTCCTGACTTGATGAAGGGGACATTACTTTGACAACAATTTCAAAGTTAAATTCATGCAAATGTTGAAGCCAGAACGATGAGGCTCTGTTTGTTGTTTACAGGAAGCAGAGTTTAAATACAGCACACAAACAACCCCTTACATCAGACTAACTTTTATTTCCTTGTTTCTTATCAAAACCTTTTTTATATGCTTGAGTGAGAGGTGACAACACATGTCCAGTTTGATAATGAAGCACATTCACAAAATTGTCAAAGTTGACCAAAGTGCTATAAAACCCATGAAAAATATGAAACCCCAAAAACTGAAACATGAGAATAAAACAACCAAGAGCAAAATTAAATCAATAAACGGAAAGATTTAAATATTTTTAAAAATGAGGGAGAAACATGGTCGAGGTACATGATTTTTTTCTTTTGCTTACTGCTGCTTCATGAGGGTCAAACCAAACAAGGCATATTAAGATCATAATTCATGTACAACAACTTCCTAACTCACTATCATTAAACAATAATAAGACAGGCAAAATCTTGGTTAATGTCCCATTAGCTGTAACATATGTTCTTGTGGAAAAAGGTACTTAAAAGCAGCCAGGATGCTACTAATTAGCATGCTTATTAGCAAGTATTAGTGGTGAGTATTGTAATTAAAGGTGTTAACAAAAATGTTATTTATAAACTTGATAAACTGTCGCCCCGTTCCCGTCACTTTCTCCTGCCTCTGAAGAGTTGAGCTGCACACTGGTTGTCATGTGGTATGGTTAAGATCATGTTGACCACACTGAAGCTTCAGTGTTTAGCCAACTGTGTTTTTATCTTGAAACATTTCTGCCTTCTAATCATTTCCATCGCTGCAACACCTGTTGGTTTGACCTGATAACTGATCTCATATCTGGTAAAGCCAGCACTTCAACATAGCATGTTTCCTTAATGTTTGATCATACAGTGAGGTCACTTTATCTTTTCCTTAAGTAGATATCTTACTGATCAATCCTTTAATGTTAAAATAAAGTTGATATATTTCAGCATGTTGCAACGCTGAGGAAAGTATTCAGAACAAGTATCTATAAATCAGGTTCTGACTTTACAATCCTTTAATGTTGATTCGTTCGTGCAGCTGGGATAAGGAGCTGGTGTTGAATGTCTTTAGATTTGCATATCAGTGTCTCTGATTAGTAGAGAGTCTTGATTATCTTATTCAGTCCACAGAGCACCAAGATGAAGGAGAAGTTCTTGCTGGGTCTCTTGTGTCTCTCAGGTCAGTAAACTCTGTTTAAAAATACCTGCTTAATATGTTACAATCCACAATGTCTTCAGTAATTAAGTGTTTTAAGAGGTGGTCTTTATAATTACATTGGCTGGTCTGAAAAACAAGTTAAACAGAAATTGTATTAAAAGCAAAATCAATTGATGTGAGAGCTACAGTAAGACTTGGCCATGAAGCAAAAGGCCTTACAGTTCTGTTTAAAATCAAAGTTTGACAGTACACTGAGGCCACGCCCTTTTGTGTAGAATCATGCAGAGCACAAAGGGAGATCTTAAACATGTCTAGAATAGACTGATGCTGAGTTTACAATGATCTGATGAACATGGTGTCAAGATGCATCTTCAAATAGGAACCCAGTAATTATTTAAACATTCAAAAAGGATGGCAGACTTCCTGTTGTGTTTTGAATAATGGTGCCAGGAAATCTTATATAAGTCCTGACATGTTTTATGTGCATACAAATTGTTATGCATATAGTTGAAATGTAAAAAGGGATCCCTTTTAGAAAGGTCAAAAGAGATGCGACGAGACATGAAGGTTTGTCCACACGCCATGGCCACGTCATTTAAAGAAAAAAGGTGAAGAGCACAAGCTGAGGTCTACAACTTGTCTAGAATACACTGACACTGAGTTTACGATGATTGGATAAATATAGATATATATATATATATATATAATGCTTAAGGGCGGCTGAGGCTCAGTGGGTAGAGTCATCGTCTAAACCGGAAGGTCGAGCGTTCGATTCCCAGCTCCTGCGATGTGTCCTTGGGCAAGACACTTAACCATTAATTGCTCCCCCTGCTCTGTCAGGGTGTATGCAGTTCGCTGCTCCTGTGCAGTGTACAAGATACACTGTGTGTGTGTGTGTGTGTATATATATATATTTATATATATATATATATATATATATATATATATATATTCACCAGCATAACTAACTCAGCGAGGATTCATGTGTCGCTGCATTGATGCAACTAAACGACCCACTTTAGTGAGCCAGACTTGTCGAAAAAGGCAAAAACACAGTTGAATCTTGTTGACAACTGTATCTCCACATAAACAGAAACTTTGTACATGAATAGTTGTGTTAAAGCAGCTTTTTATCATTAATGTTGTAGGTGCAGCAGAGCACCTGTTTATTTACTGCTTACTGTATGTTCTCCTCACAGGCTGGAACATCTCCTCATGCCTTCCCTTTCAGTACCACTATGTAGCTGAGCCTATGACTTGGACTGAAGCTCAGACCCACTGCAGACAGAAGTACACAGACCTGGCCACTGTTGAAAACACTGAAGAAGTGGAACAACTGAAATCCACAGTTCCATCTCTGCTCGGTGATCATTCTGTCTGGATCGGTCTGTACAGTAAAATCCAGTGGAAATGGTCAGATGGCTACACAGGGAGTGGGGCTGATTACAGGAACTGGAAACCAGGAACAGAACCCAACTTTTGGGGCAATCAACTCTGTGTTTCCATTCATGTTGATGGAGTATGGTCAGATTCCGACTGCTTTGGGAGATTACCATTTATCTGTTACACAGGTAAGAGAGAGAGAAAAAGGGGCACGTCCAGACTTTTTTGCTTTGATTGACACAACTTGTGCACTGATTGATGGAGGAGTGGGATGGAGTATTAGTGCACAGAAATGAGAGGAGTGTAATCTCTCCTTTAAAAGAAGGTCCAATGTTATTCCATTCTCTAGAGCTAAAATCTGATTCAGGGATGATTCATTAGGATACACGTAGGAGAGAGAGGTCTGTCTCCACCCCATCCTCCTCCCTAGACTTTGACTTTCGACTTTTTATTTTATCGTCCCCGAGGGGAAATTCTTTTTCACCAGTATACAGTTTTAAGGGCAGCGTGCTGACAGAGGGTGAACACAGGGAGAGATACATGTGGGACATGAGTCAATGTGCACCAAGGTTCCCATGTCACAGAAACAGAAGCTTCAGTGTTTAGCCAGCTCTGCATCGGTCATGAAACCTTTCTGTCCTCTAACTTCTCTTCATTTTTCAAAAGGAACTCGGATATTAAAAGCGTCTACCTTCTCTGCTCAAAACCAAAACAGTCAATTCAGGACCAGAATCAAAAGTTAGAAGGAGGACATACTGGCTGCTGCTTTGTTATCAGAGAAGCCAGCACTTTAACGCAGTATGTTTCCTTAATGTCTGATCAGAGAGGGAGGTCACTTAATGATTTAATTTATTAGATATCTGACATATTGTTCTTTAAGAGCAGTTCACTAAACATTTGACTTGGATCAATCATTTCCTTTTTTCCTAACTGTAACTGCAGGGAATCAACAGGATCCTGACTTTGTTTATGTCAGTGACAGTCAGACTTGGTCCAACGCTCAGAAGCACTGCAGGGAGAACTTCATAGACCTGGCCACTGTGAGGAGCTACAATGAGAACCAGAAGATCCAGAGCTTGATGCCAACAGGAAGATGGGCTTGGATTGGTTTGTACAGAGATCCTGACATCAACTGGTCCAATGGGAGTCTCTCCAAGTACACAAGCTGGAAAAACAGTCCAACTCCATTAGGCTCCATGAGTGTGGCTTGTGGAGCTGCGCTGTTGCCAAAAGTAGGACAATGGATTTTGTCAGACTGCAAAACTAAATACCCGTTCATTTGCTACAGCTCAGGTAAGTGATGAACTGACTTTCACTTAAAGAGATTGCAGCATTAGATGATCATTTGTAATTTATTATAATGAAGCAGTAACTGAACAGCACAGTTTCTTCTTTGTTTCTGTGTGACAGTAAAACAGCAGGTGATCAAGATCAGGATGAAGCCAGAGGACTCCACTGTGGATCTGAATGACCCTGCTGTGAAAGCACAGATCCTGAAAAAGGTGAGTCTCCAAACCTTTTTAGAAAACTTTGAATGGTTGTCCAAGTGAGTGATGGGGGAATGTTTTTCTTCATTTGTGTGTTTGACTGTGTTTCTATCCTGTTAGCCTGCCAGGTGAAACTCATTCAAGCTTCCAACAACAATACAGATTGAAGAAAAAGTTTAGAAATGGTTTCCCTATGTATCTTTCAGTTCCAGGACCGGCCGAAGGAGAATGGACTGAGTGGAGTCACCCTGAAGTGGAGAGAGCAGCCTGATGGGAAAGTTTTCCACGAGGAGAAGAAAATGTCAAAGAAGAAAAGACTGAGCTGTGAAAGTGAACTATAGCTGTACAGTCTGTAATTAGAGATGGGACAGATCTAATCTAATATCATTATCAATAACTCAAGACCTACCTTTTTAGTCTGGCTTTAACTGAGTCTCATGTTATCTCATTCAGTGAAATCTATTTACATATTATATTATATTTATCTACACAGTTGTGTGGCACATTGCTGTGCTATATTTTTTCTATATTATAGATCATATCGTTGTCTCTTTGTTTTACTGGTTTTACTAGTCATTCAAGTTGTTATGCTAATCCTGCAGTCAGTTGTGTGTTCATGTATTTTGATTATCTATGCACAGGTTTGTGAACCTTCAATAAGAATGTTTTGCATTGATTATGTTGTAAATGTTTCCTGGTTTTGGATCACATGACCTGTCAGGTGACCTCAGGGGGTTTACATGTGGTGCATTTGTCTTTTCACTTGTTCATGTCTGATGAAGGGCGAGGGCCAGAAACGTTACACGAGGTAATATTTCCATTAAATTGTATTTAATTCAAGCAGCTGCTGGTGTGCAGACGTTGTCTTTTTTCCTACTAAAATTAAATACTCAGCTATTGGTACATTTAGTAAAAAAAGTTATATTTAAATCAAACCTACTGCCATTCACAATTTAACCGGGTTATGATATTTAAAAAAGGAATGATTTGGTGAACGAAAAAGAGTCGCCCTGTTTTCTGTCAATACTTCAAACAAGATAAATGGAGAAAATAAATGATCGCCCTCTTAAATGCAAAATCAAACATTAAACTATCATACAAAAGAAAATATTGTCCTCCTTCAAAGAAAAAAAAAGAAAATGCTAATCCTGGAAGAGCTTCCTTAATCCAATTTAGCTCCATGGGAAACGGCTCAGAAACTTAAAAACAACAAAAAAAAATCCTCAAAAAAGTGGGGAAAAAAGGTCCATGAGTTTTGCACCCATCGGTCCAGCAGCCTAACTCCCCTCCTTATCCTGGGTGATGCAGGAGTCCTTTGTCTTTACGGTCCTCCAAAACCCATGCAGCTCACTCATATGGAGGAGGAAACACCGCACCACACAAAAACAAACTCCAGAAACACCTTTTCTTTCCCTCTCTCCTCTGCTCCCTTCCCTGTCTAAACCAAACAAAAGAAAATCCCCACAAACATTTTCCCCTCTCCCTTTGTTCTCATTAGGCCACGCCCCCTACACACCTGTGTCTCCCCAGCTGACCAGGTCACATGACCAGTCGACAGGTAATCTCAGTTTCCTCTGAACTGAGATTAAAACAAACGTACAAGTCTGAGAGGGCTGCAGGACTTTAAGCTTGTTTTCCGTCCTTGTACCTGTGAATAGGATTTCACAAAAAGTGCAACACCGCCCTCTTGTGTTTGCATGATTCTCATGTTACAAAATTCACAAGGGTTTTTTGCAATTCTACATTCCACAGAGAGAATATTATCGTCTGTGAAGAGAGTCATTGTGAGAAAAAAAAGAGAGTAACAAAAAAGAGTAACAAATCATCTTTTTGAAAGTCACCATTTCTCTATGACCTGGAGCTCAGGGTGGCTTCAGAAGCTGCCTGTGAAGTTGTCAACATACTTTGTGATAACACAGTTTTTGAAATCATAAAATCTCTCTGGGATTTTAATTAGAATATCATTAGATATGAAGTATCAATGAGTAACGACTCTTTTTTTGTTCATAAAACCTCAGATCAACAATCACTGTGTGAGGAAGACAGACAGATTGCATAAATATTAAGGGTGGGACTTGATAAAAAAAAGTGGTAGTTTAGTCCAGCAATAAAAATCTTCCTCTATTTTTTTTTGACAGGGCTGAAGTTTAGGTGGAATTACTCTGACAGCCAAATCCTGAAGGACTGCTGGCACTTCAACCAGAGCACTGTTAAAGAGGCCAGAAGAGGGCACCTGTCAAACATCATTGAGTCAAATAATGTCACTGCAAGGGCTCTCATTACTCCTTCTGCATCTGACCCATCTGATCCGGTTCCTTGCTCAGCTGTGTTTGAGTTGTTTGAGCCTGTGTCTCTGAAGGCTTTAGAGGATGTGGTTGGCCAGATTAAGCCATCAGGCTCTCCCTGTGACACTGTCCCGCCTCACTTTTTAAAGAGGTGTTCCCTAGTATAGGGCAGTCGGTTCTGACCATTATTAACAGCAGTTTGTCTTCTGGTGTTGTCCCCCAAAGTTTTAAACACGCTGTGGTGCAGCCTCTGCTTAAGGAACCTGGCCTTGATCGTTGTGAGATAGATAGATAGATACTTTATTGATCCCGAGGGAAATTCAAGGCATCCAGTAGCAGTATGCAGACAGGCAGGACACAAGACATTAGTTACAGTACACACCCGCTGTCCTCCCTCCCCTCAGTATACAATAATCCCCCAAACAAGATTTAGCAGCCCCTATGTGACTAAGAGTAAACATAATTACAAGTTAAGCCTGTGCAGTTAGCAGTAGCATTAGACTTAAACTTATATAGCATAATGTACATAACCTGTGAAGCAGAGAAAAACATGTGCTGATTAATAGAGACCTGTAAACAGTTAAAGAGCCTTAGAAACAAAGTGCTGACCTTCTAGAAACTAGTTACATGTGCATGTACAGAGGTGTTTGAGGTAGTGCCAGAGGTGTGAGTACAGCCATTAAACAGTCAATGCAGGGATGCAGACTGGGCCAATAAAGTGCTCAGCAACATAAAGGAGCAGTGATTAGCATTAAGTGTCCAAAACAATAAGGTGAAACCAGGAGTGATTAGGGTGATTGCCGTTAAAGTACCCAACTATTGAGGAGCAGATTAGCATTAAGTGTCAAAGACAATAGAGTGAAACTTGACCTAGTTAGGGTGATCATGTCAACCATTACAGATGTAGCATAACACAACAGTAGGATGAAACCAGACACGATTAGGGTGATTATCATAAAAGTGACCAGTGCTCAGTAAGGTGACTATCAATATGCATTAAAGTGTCCAACTGGGGGCTGACTCTGAGGTCAGCAGGGCAGATGAGGAGTGAGAACAAAAAGGAAAAAAAAGTGAAAAATGAGTCCAGGGTTCACCGTGTGTTTCATCCCTGCCGTGACAGTGAAGTGTTGTACAGTCTTATGGCGTATAGGGGGACAAAAGAGTTGTTGAGTCTGTCCGTGGAGCACGACTGTGACAGCAGTCTGTCACTGAACATGCTCCTCTGCCTGGTGAAGGTGCTGTGCAGAAGGTGGTGTGTGTTGTACATGATGGAGAGCATTTTGTCCAGAGTCCTCCTCTCCACCACTGTCACCAGTGAGTCCAGCTCTGTACCCACCACAGAGCCGGCCCTCCTCACCAGTCTGTCCAGGCGTGCTGCGTCCCTCTTCTTGCAGCTTCCTCCCCAGCACACCACTGGGTAGAAGAGGACGCTGGACACCACAGACTGGTAGAACATCTGCAGCAGCTTTTTGCAGATGTTGAAGGACCCCAGTCTTCTCAGAAAGTACAGACGACTCTGTCCCTTCCTGCAGGTAGTGTCCATGTTAGGCTACCAGTCCAGCTTGTCATCCAGTTGCAGCCCCAGATACCCGTAGGTCCTGACCACCTCCACGTTGACCCCCCCGATGGAAACAGGTTCTAGATGTGGTTCGTTCCTTCGGAAGTCCACCACCATCTCTTTGGTCTTGGAGGTGTTTAGCTGCAGATGGTTGGCACTGCACCATGTCACAAAGTCCTCGATCAGGCTCCTGTACTCCTCCTCCTGTCCATCCCTGACACAACCAACTATCGCAGTGTCGTCCGAGTATTTCTGCATGTGGCAGAGCTCAGAGTTATACTGGAAGTCAGAGGTGAACAGGACGGGGGAGAGCACGGTCCCCTGTGGTGCTCCGTTGCTGCTGACCACAGTGTCAGATGTGCAGTCCTTCAGTCTGACATACTGTGGTCTCTCTGTGAGTTAGTCTGTGATCCACCTCACCAGGTGCGAGTCCACCCTCATCTCGGTCGCAACGCCCAATAACTTGACAGCCTCCCTTACTTTCGGTGTTCACCACCAGGTTTGGGGATTGCTGTTATGACCACAGAACCACAGACCTTGCAGCCACAGCTCAGAGCAGCTGCTTTGACATTGGAGGTGGAGACCATGGTCCACTTGGGCTCAATGTCTCCTGCCTCCCCCAGGATCTGTGACAAGCTCGTCCGGTTGTGGGAGTTGAAGGCCTCACTAACAGAGGGTTCAGCATCGGAGAATATCTAGATATTTACATGGGAATCGTTCCAGACATTCTCCTGAACTAGTCTTTCACATATACTCCTCACAAATGGAAATCGACAGCCCCTTCCAGAGTTTTTCAGGAGATTTCCGTATACGTGAAACGGGCATATGATAGAGCAAGCTGATCTATGGTTGAAAAAGAAAGCATTGAATTGCAATTATTCAATAAAAGATACTATAAATAATTGTACATAAAAGGTAGGAGGTAAGATTAATGTATTTAGTCACTCCAGTTTGGTGTCAGATTCACCTCTTATTGGATCCCCAGTGTAAAGAAAAATAGGAAAAATGAATATTTACACAAAAAGTTTGCCAGAAATTAAAAAAAAAACAACAAAAAATAAATATTAGTTTGTCAACACCAACCTGTCAATTTATTTTGGAAAAATATTAAAATATTTGTTTAGAAAGGGGGATCCATCAGTTAAGGGGTTCTGGGGGTCTCCCGCATAATTTTATTTTGACAGATTTCTTTCCCTGCATTGTGCTTGATATTATACACCAATTTATGCTCTTGTGATTTTATCTTTTGAGTCTCTTCTGTCATATCTTTTGGTGTTCAGACACATTATCACATAGATGTTGGATGTATTGACCTCTCACAGCGAGAAGAAAGACAACACTGAACCTGAGGTGAGCAGTCATTTGACTGTCTGAGATATGCATACTCATTTGCATTCTTCTTTTTGCATTTCATCATAAGTAAAACAGATATAAAGATTTTAAGGATATTAGGTATTTAGGATTATTCCAATGACTTCCAGATCATATAAAAAACATTTACTCATCTACAGATCAATTTTTATTGAATTCTTTATTCTCTAAAAACACAGTCCAGTTAAACCTCACACTTGGATCGTCTTGTTCTACTTACAGGGTCATTTGAATTTCTCCTGACACAATGAAGGTGACATCACTTTGTTAATAATTTCAAAGTTAAATTCAGGCAAATGTCGAAGCCAGAACGATGACTCTGGTTTTTGTTTACCGGAAGAAGAGTTTAAATACAGCACACAAACAACCCCTTACATCAGACTAACTTTTATTTCCTTGTTTCTTATCAAACACTTTTTTATAAGCTTGAGTGATAGAGGACGGCACACATCAGGTTTGATAATAAAGCACTTTATCAAACCACAAAATTCTCAAGTTGACCAAAGTGCTATAAAACCAAAAGAAATAAAATTCAATAAAATTAAAAGAACCTGCAAACAAATTCTAAACTGCCCAAAAATTAAATGTGAGAATATAAGGAACAAGAGAAAAAATTGAATCCATGAACAGAATAATTTAAAATATTTGCTGGACAACATCAAATACTGGATAGATAGAGGAGCTGAGTAAAGTTGAATTGAAGGCCATCGAGAAGTAATGTGTCCTTGGCAGTGATAAAACAATAAAATACTAATTAACTGAGCAGATTGTCTGTGGATGGGAAGTCCTGCTCCAAAGCCAGCAGAGTTTTGATCTTCAAATATTTCTGCTTTCTAATCACTTCCATCGCTGCAACACCTGTTGCTTTGACCTGATAACTGCTCTCACAAACCCAGGGGCTTCCAAAACGGCCTTCAAAGCAACTCCTTTCTCTGGTCCAAACAAATCCAGACCATTCAGGACCAGAATCTAAAGTTAGAAGGACATACTGGCTGCTGCATTGTTATCATAGAAGCCAGCACTTCAACACAGCATGTTTCCTTCATGATCACAGAGGAAGAGAGCGTCATCGTGTCACTCACTACACAGCTCACTGATTGATCCTTTAATGTTTAAATAAAGTTGATTATTTCCACAGGTGACAGCGCTGAGGAAAGTTTGCAGAACAAGTGGCAAAGTATCTATAAATCAGGTGCTAACTTTACAACAAGGCCATTGGTTCGTTTGTGCTGCTGGGATAAGGAGCAGGTGTTGAATGTCCTTAGATTTGCATATCAGTGTCTCTGATATCAGTAGAGTCTTGATTGTCTTATTCAGTTCACAGAGCACCAAGATGAAGGAGAAGTTCTTGCTGGGTCTCTTGTGTCTCTCAGGTCAGTAAACTCTGTTTAATTATAACTGCTCATTATGTTACAATCCAAAATGTCTTCAGTAATTAAGTGTTTTAAGAGGTGGTCTTAATGATGACTTTGGCTGGTCTGAAAAAAACGTGATGAATTCAATAAAAAGAAAAATCAGTTAGTGTTTTTTACGAGCAGGGGCGGATCGAGAGGGGTGGCATGGTATCTTGCTTTTCAGCCTCCCTCTGCTGCTCTTTCTCTCCTGTAACTCTGACAAAAGTTAATGTGGCAGGAAAGGATGAAGTCTCAGCCTTCATTTTCCCCCCTCAAAAATGTTGCCAAAAACCCCCACCTCTAAGATAATGTTTGTTCCTCATCAACATGACTCGGGTCCTGTTTTTAGTGAGCCTAGGTTGTTTTGAATCAGCAGCAGGCTTCTATGTGATTCAGACAGACAGCTGCAGATGAAAAATAGAGGCTGAAGAAAGAGAGGACAGAGACTAGAAGTAGACTGCTCCAGGTACAAACTGAGGACACTGTGTGTGCATTAACTGTAGTCCAGGCTATTTAAAAATGTATTCAATAGTAGACCTAATATCACCATAAACTCATGGTAACATAAAATATATAAACTTATTCTCTTACTCTAATCATTACATGTTCAATGATAGCCTGACAGGTTTGCATAGGATGTGAGGTCATCTAAATTTATTTAAAATCATTAAAATGAGGATGTAAATAAGTTGACCTGAGTGCATTAAGATATCAAAGCAGAGGTTAACTTTAGAGATCATTTCACTGGAAGGACCTTAAATCCCCTACTGAGGTTCAAGACCCTCAAAAAGCAGCACTTTAAATTCAAGCTAATTATAGTAAATATTACTAATCATTAAGAAGAGGAGTGTGTGGTCAGATGATGTCATCAGTTTATTCATCATCATATAGTGAGTGATATATATTTTTATTTTACATACTAACACCTAGCCTATATGTTTAAGACTTCACTCTTCATAGAAGTAATGAGCACTATGTTGTGTATATGTGTGTTTTTAGTTATTTATATCTGACACTGTCTTGTATCAGAAATGATTTCTGATAACAAGCTGTTTGATTGTGAATGATGAACTAATCAGACAGAATTGTTACTAACTTCCTGACATCTGTCTCCAGTGAGCTGACTGAGAGGAGTGTAGAGATTCTCATGTCTGGACCCAAACAAACAAGAACAGCAAACTTACATTTTCAGAGCTGTTCAGAAATGTCAATCAATGTCTAGATAGAAATCATTGCTCACTGGTTAGATTACTTACATTGACTCTCTAAGCAGCAGTGTATGATATCTTCTGATTAATTCAGCCTTTATTTCTGACACCCTGTAAAACCTCTATGGATTTTTCTTTAGATCCTCCCTTTGTTTATTATCCAGTGTTGTTGCCTTTTTTGAACTGTAATTGTTGAAGAAGCCAGTGTACATATTATTTTAGTTTGACAACTGTATCTCCACATAAACAGAAACTTTGTACATGAATAGTTGTGTAAAGCAGCTTTTTATCATTAATGTTGTAGGTGCAGCAGAGCACCTGTTTATTTACTGCTTTCTGTGTGTTCTCCTCACAGGCTGGAACATCTCCTCATGCCTTCCCTTTCAGTACCACTATGTAGCTGAGCCTATGACTTGGGCTGAAGCTCAGACCCACTGCAGACAGAAGTACACAGACCTGGCCACTGTTGAAAACTATGAAGAAGTGCAACAACTGAAATCCACAGTTCCATCTCTGCTCGGTGAACATTCTGTCTGGATCGGTCTGTACAGTAAGATCCAGTGGAAATGGTCAGATGGCTACACAGGGAGTGGGGCTGATTACAGGAACTGGGTACCTGGAACAGAACCCAACTTTTGGGGCAATCAACTCTGTGTTTCCATTCATGTTGATGGAGTATGGTCAGATTCCGACTGCTTTGGGAGATTACCATTTATCTGTTACACAGGTAAGAGAGAGAGAAACAGGGGTATGTTCAGACTTTTTTGCTTTGATTGGCACAACTTGTGCACTGATTGATGAAGGAGTGGGATGGAGTATTAGTGCACAGAAATGATAGGACTGTAATCTCTCCTTTAAAAGAAGGTCCAATGTTATTCCATTCTCTAGAGCTAAAGTCTGATTCAGGGATGATTCATTAGGATACACGTTAGGAGAGAGAGGCCTGTCTCCACCCC
>NC_136710.1:19436276-19555998 GCF_947650265.1 Symphodus melops | reverse complement strand
AACGTCTTCCTGTCTTCTCAACGAGTACGCGGAAAAATCAAAGGTAACTAAATTAAGGAGTCAGATTTCTTTTACGATTGATTAAGCAGAACAAACAGGTGACTTTTTAACACTTCTCTGTCATTATTGTGATGTCATGTTTTAAATACACATGAATACTTTATCCCTAAAATCTGCACAACCTTCAGGTTATATGAATCTCTATCTCTTGTTTTAGACCAGATTAAAGAAGGATTACGCTTTAATACCCTCAAGTAGACAACTGTTTCTTTTGTAATGTAGAGGCCCCCATAACGGTTGCAGAGGTCCAAGAGGCTATCCGGTCTTTACAGAGCTCCAAATCTCTTGGTCATCTTGATCACCCTGCTGGTTTGTAATGGGGGAGGGGCTATGGAGAAACTATGAGAGGTGTACTGAAATTTGACCAGAGAATTATTGATAAGTAGAGTGGGATGACCGGGTGAGAGCACACTGTGGACAAGGAGGAACCAAAGATAGCGCAGCTTAATTAAAATTTATTAAAAGGATGATAACAAAAATAGCCACAAAAAAATGCTAAGAGTCCCTAAAAACACGTGGGCTAAAAATGCTTTTTAAAAAAAATGGCACCGTCCCCTTCCTCCTCCAGGCAGTAACTCTTCTTCTGGTCACACGCACCGGGTCACCTGCAAATGCAAAGCATACGCCAGCACGGGGATACGAGACTATTAGGGCCTTAGGCTACAGGGTGGAGTGTCGCTACAATACTTACACTCGAGGCAGAGTTTCCTCTGCCCCTGCGTGTGTCAGGCTTCACAACACTCCTTCACTCAGTCTCGGTCTCTCCCGGCTGGCTCCTGTCCTCTGCACGCTGAGACACCTGCACGGAACAACAAGCGGCAGTCAACGTCCTAACACAGTGGCTTCCTGTTTCACTTCTCTCCGACAAGTGCTACTATACGGTCCCAAAGGGTACTTACACGGAAGGCAGAGTCCTCCTCTGCCCCTGTGTGTGTATCGCCTTGCAGCACTTGCGGTCTCAGCGTGCGTGGTCCCCGATGCGTGTGCCGTCCTTCACCTTTACTGCTTGAGCGGTGGTACGCGGTCTTCCTGCTCTCTTCCTGCTCTTCCGGTTCTGTTCCCGTCCCGTTCCATTCCCGTCCCCGTCCCGTTCCGCTCCCGTTCACGTCCTCGTCTCGTCCCGTGCCGTTCGCCTCCGTTCCCGTTTCTCTCCCTCTGTTTGTTGCTTCCGTCCTTTTTATGTGCATTCCTCCTCACCAACACAGGTGCGCTGATTTGAAGGTCTCCGGGATTGGGGCAAAGTCATGTGATCAATTAAGTCGTGCAGCATGTGACTATGGCAGTTCTTATGATATAAATGAAAAGTAAAATACACTGCAAACGATAAAAACACAAAAACACTGCAAACGATAAAAACTAAAAAAATAAAATGCCATAACACTTTATGCTGGATCACAGGTTAAAAAGAATAAAGACCCCCTCCATTGTAGCAGTTACAGACCCATTTCCCTGCTTAATGTTGACAATAAAATTTTGGCCAGAGTATTCGGCATTCGTCGTCAGGTCACTCCAACGCTAATAAACCAGAATGTCTTTGTTTCTGGATGACCGTCTTTTCATCATACTAGAAGGTTATTAAACATCACATGCTCTTCTTCAGACACTAACCTGGCCGAAATCATCCTATCGTTAGATGCAGACCGCGTTGACCGCATGGAGTAGGACAGCCTCTGTGTTCTTTTATGCAAATTCTGTTTTAGTCCCTACTTCATATCATGGCTTAAGCTTCTTTACACTTCCCCCGTGGATAGTATTAATATTGATGGCATTAAATCTAAATATTTTTCTTTATCTCGTGGCACCCGGCAGGGGTGTCCTCTTTGTCCATCCCCGTTTGCTCTTGCTGTCGAACCCTTAGCCTTACGGCTTTGTAATGAAAGGAAATTTGAAGGGATTTCCAGATTTGGCGACTATCATAAACTATCTCTATATGCAGATGACCTCCCGCTTTACGTCACCAACCCAACCTCATCCACAAAATGTTGTATATTTTAGAGCAATTCAGAAAGTTGTCTGGCTATAAAATTAAATCTTCCAATTAACTCCCCTGCAGAGAAGCTCCCGCCCACCCTCTTCTCCTTTAGAAAAGCGACCCAAGGATTAAAGTGTCTTGGCTTTATCATAACAAAATTACTCTCTGAATTATTTGCAAAAAACTTTCAACCACTGCTCGAGCGTGTTAAATTTGATTTTGCTAGGTGGTCTACTATTCCTTTGTCCTTTCTGGGTTGTGTCAATCTTGTCAAAATGACAATACTTCCCAGTTTTCTTTATATCTTTGGCCATGCCCCTGTGTTCATCCGCAAATCTTTTTTTATACACTTGACCTGTTATGAACTCATTTTTATGGCACAATAAACAAGCTCGCATAAAGAGGTCAACTTCCCAAATCTCTTGGAGGTTTGGCCTTACCAGACTTTCGCTGATACTATTGGGCTTGTAATGTCAAGAAAATCCTTTTCTGGAATGTTAAGATCGCTCTCAATGACCGTCCTCTATGGGCCAGCATGAAACTAACCTCCTCGCCTGTCACGTTATGGTCAGTGGTTTGTTCACAGCTACCTCTATCAACCAAATGTGTCACAGAGAAATCTATTGTGCTCTGACTGGGGATTCCATTGTTCTACTGGGGGACTTCAATGCTCATGTTGGCAACAACAGTGAGACTTGAAGGGGGGTGATTGGGATGAATGGCCTCCCTGATCTGAACCAGAGCAGTGTTCTGTTATTGGACTTCTGTGCCAGTCACAGTTTGTCCATAACAAACACCATGTTCAAGCACATGGATGTGCTGGCAGGGGAGGAAGCCGGTCAGACTCGTCAGGCCCAAACGTGTAGTGAGGGTCTTCTGGGAACGTCTGGCTGAACCCTCTGTTAGCGAGGTCTTCAACTCCCACCTCCGGACGAGCTTTTCACAGAACCCGGGGGAGGCTGGAGACATTGAGCCCGAGTGGATCATGTTCTCCACCTCCATTGTTTCAACCTCGCATTTGAATCCTTGTCAAATAATGGTCTGCAGTTCCTTGATTACCTCTATATTGATGGTACTTTCATTTGCAGACTTCCCTCAATCTCATTTAATCTGTTTCTTTCAGATTCAGCATTTTGTGCATAATCAATACCCTCACTTTATTAGCACGAGGGCCAAATCAACTTTTCTTAAATCCTGAAGGGCGATCTTTGTGTCTGGCAGGACCGGCTTTGCCTCAGGTAGCTTTTGCGTCTGGCTGCACTCTCGATGCCCTGTGCATTCAACAGAACAGGAATCTGCAGCTTGAACATGTGGACAGAAGAAACAACCATAAACAAAGGCTGCTGGACTGCTGTTCACTAAAGGATCCAGATCCTTAAATAACACAAGATATCTTGGATAAGCGCATGTAATTCATGCAGCATGGACAGTGTAGCAGCCCTCGACAATGAGCAAGCGTGGAGTTCGACTGATGTGATTTTATTTATCTCACTTCGAGCACCGTGAAACTAAAAAACAAGGCAAATAAAGCCAAAATTAACATTCAAAGCAGTGGATTGCAATTCACTACAAAGATCTAAACATTTTACCATTCATTCATAAACAAAGATCTCACAGTGCAACACTTTACTCGAAACAAACGCATTACCATTAACATACACATCACAACAGGCCTGATTCAAACACACAGCACATCACATAACACAACAATATTGCACAATCCCTTATAGCAGTGAACCTCGCTTTTCATTCATGAATTATTCAATTAACACCTTCACAATTACGCAACTCATGCACGTACCTCGCTCCGCTTGCCAAGAGTGCAAACTTTTCATTGGACACAGGAATCTCCATAAATGCCCAAACAAACCTTCATGTTTGTGTCCAAAAACAAACCATGAAAACTCAGAGACATGAGAGCTGACTTTCCGGAAGAGACGTTCAGCTGAACGGTATAAAAACTTCAGCCCCCACATCAGGGATATGTGAACGAGGTGGCGGTGGAAAAGTTGTTCAAGTGTAAGTGGCATTTCTTCCTCACATTCAGACACTCATATCTGTCCAGTAAAAGAATATGCGAGAGGATTGACATTGAAAACATTTGAATTTGCTATCCTTGGTGTTTTGCGATTACTATTAATTAATCCGAATTATCATGAATTTATACAGTTTGGTAATGTAGAGGATATAGTATTTAATTAGTAAACTATATTATGGTAATTTGTTTAGGTATGCTTTACTGTGATAAAAAGGCTGTGTGTAAGACATGTCATGCCAGCAGAGCTTTATTTGAATAGGAGCCAAGTATTTGTTGTGAGCTGAAAAGTTAATATGATTATTTTTTAACCTCTGGCTATGCTGATCCTCACACTTCTATGTTGGTAACGGTAAATATGTAAATATGGGAACAACAGTAAATGCGTTGCAGAGACAGTGTGAGTGCTGAAGTCAAAACTTAAGCAACATAAGCCTTTTATGGAATTATTTACAGGTCACGAGTGTAAAACCAAAGCGCTTGGTAGCGTGAATTGGTGCCCAATGATGTGATAAATGAATGTATATGTGATTTAACAGGGACCGATGAAATAATGACATCATTGATTAAGACCCGTAAAGAGAATGATCATTTCCTTACGGGTAAACGCCACACTGCCAAGAAGGCGTGGGGGTGAGTTGAATGTCACATCAGTTGAGTTGTCAAAATCCTGACTAATGGAACCTAATGCCCAGTGATCAATCCTGTCTCATGCTATCACAACTGTTAAACAAGTGTACCCTGTTACTAAGACCACTTGTCCTGTGGCTACCAAAACAAGGAGTGATGAGGCTGACACAATTTGTGTTCTCCACAGGAAAATCATCAAGTTGCTTGACCTGGCGGGACAGGTCTCAGTCTCCCAGGTCAGCAAGAGATGGGACCACCTGAAGAGGGAATAAGAGGTGGGATATTTATTCTGTATGCTTTCAATGCGCGTCCTTAGACAAAAGTGCATGTAGTTGTTTGTTTCCGGAGCCGGTGAGTTTATTCTCAGACTTCCACCAAAACAATCACAACATTCACCCGGAAGTGCTACCCCTTATATTCGCCTTTCTCTGGCCTATCTGCCAATCGCATCTGGTGATGAGCACCCCTAGTGGACCGCCACAGGTGGGACTTAAATAATCTAATTAACTCATGGCTTTCTAATTAATTAATAAAAATTAATCACTTCATCGACTACAACAACCACACAGACATTGAGGAGTACTCAGACACTGTTACCTCCTACATCAGCAAATGCATTGATGATGTCACCACCACCAGAACCATCACCACCCGGGCTAACCAGAAGCCATGGCTGACAGGAGAGGTACGCAGGCTACTGAGGGCCAGGAACATCGCCTTCAGAGCTGGAGATGCAGTCGGCCTGAGAACAGCGAGGGCCAACCTATCCCGTAGCATCAGGAAAGCTAAACATAGCTACTCACTTAAAGTAACCAGACACTTCAAGGACAGCAGAGACGCGCAGAGCCTGTGGCGTGGTATCCAGACCATCACGGACTACAAACCCAAGCCACAGACCTGTGACAACAACACCTCTCTGCTGAACGACCTAAACAGCTTCTTTGCCAGGTTTGAAGCAAAAAATAGCATGCCCGCACAGAAGACCACCCCTCCTCCCCACGACCAGACCCTGTGCCTGACTGCAGCCAGCGTGAAGAGAACCTTATCCAACATCAACACCCGCAAGGCTGCAGGTCCAGACAACATCCCTGGCCGTGTGCTGAAGGACTGTGCAGAGGAGCTCAAAGATGTCTTCACAGACATTTTCAACACTTCTCTGAGGCAGACTGTTGTTCCAACATGCTTCAAAACGACCACCATCATACCCATTCCAAAGAAGCCATCACCATCCACTCTCAATGACTATAGACCCGTTGCACTGACCCCCATCATCATGAAGTGCTTTGAAAGATTAGTCATGGCCCACATCAAATCCTCCCTTCCCTCCACCCTGGACCCCTACCAATTTGCATACCGGGGCAACAGATCAACCGAGGATGCAATCTGCTCTGCTCTTCACCCAGCCCTCACCCACCTGGACTCCAAAAACTCATACGTCAGAATGCTGTTCATAGACTTCAGTTCAGCATTCAACACCATCATCCCTCAGCAGCTGATCGGCAAACTGGACCAGCTGGGGCTCAGCACTTCCCTGTGCAACCGGCTGCTGGACTTCCTCAGCGGGAGGCCTCAGACTGTGCGGGTTGGCGGCAATGCATCAAAAACCACCATCCCTTAGCACTGGGGCCCCCCAAGGCTGTGTGCTCAGCCCCCTGCTCTTCACGCTGCTGACCCACGACTGCACTCCATCCTTCAGCAGCAACCACATTGTGAAGTTTGCGGACGACACAACAGTGGTCGGTCTCATCTCCAACAACGATGAGACGCACTACAGGATGGAGGTGGGCCAACTGGCCACGTGGTGCAAAAACAACAACCTCTTCCTGAATATCGACAAGACCAAGGAGGTTGTTGTCGACTTCCGGAGGGCCCCCACTCCCAAACCCCCCGTGACCATCGACGTTGCTCCTGTGGAGAGAGTGAGCAGCACCAAGTTCCTGGGGGTCCACATCAGTGAGGAACTCTCCTGGACAGCCAACACCACATCACTGGCCAAGAAGTCCCAGCAGCGCCTCTACTTCCTCCGTAAGCTGAAGAGAGCACGAGCATCCCGACCCATCATGTGCTCCTTCTACAGAGGCACCATGGAGAGCATCCTGACCAGCTGCATCACTGTGTGGCTGGGGAGCTGCACTGCTGCCAACCACAAGACCCTGCAGCGCACAGTGAAGGCGGCTGAACGGATCATCGGTGTCCCGCTCCCCTCTCTTCTGAACCTCTACGGCACCCGCCTCACCCGCAAAGCAACCCGCATTGTGAGTGACCCCACCCACCCCTCACACAGCCTCTTCAGCCTCCTGCCATCGGGGAGACGGTACCGCAGCCTGCGGGCCGGCTCTACCAGACTGAGAAACAGCTTCTTCCACCAAGCTGTCAGGAAGCTGAACTCTCTTCCCTCTCTTCCCTCCCCTCTCTCCCCTCCCTCCTCTCTCTTCCCTCCCCTCTCTCTCCTCTCTCCCCTTTGCCCCCATGAACACTGAATCACTGGAACCTCCTCCTGTTTGAACATTGAAACAGAACCCTGGTCACTTATTGCACATTGCACGCATGCACAAGTTTGACTTTTCTTATAATCTGGTTCTATACTCCATTTTATTTAACTTAATACTTTTGCACATTTAGGTTTATTAATGTAAATATAATTTATCTTTTTACATCTTTTTTACCTCTTTTTACCTTGTTTTATTTTATTTACCTTTTTCTTATCTACATTGCACCGTGGGGAGGGGGGAAACGTAATTTCGATTTCACTGTATGTCTGACATATTTTGGAATTGACAAATAAAGAACCTTGAACCTTGAACCTTGAATTTGTAAATCGGTCGAGTTGTTTTTATTTGAACTGTAACGATTCGTCCGATGATGTAAGTGGTAGTTTAGTCCAGCAATAAAAAACACCTGTGTCTCCCCAGCTGACCAGGTCACATGACCAGTCTACAGGTAATCTCAGTTTCCTCTGAACTGAGATTAAAACAAACGTACAAGTCTGAGAGGGCTGTAGGACTTTAAGCTTGTTTTCCGTTCTCGTACCTGTGAATGGGATTTCACAAAAAGTGCAACACCGCCCTCTTGTGTTTGCATGATTCTCATGATAAAAATTCACAAGGGTTTGTGCAATTCTACATTCCACAGAGAGAATATTATCGTCTGTGACGAGTCATTGTGAGAGAAAAAAAAAGTCACAAAAAAGAGTCACAATTCATCTTTTTGAAAGTCACCATTTTCTCTATGACCTAGAGCTCAGGGTGGCTTCAGAAGCTGCCTGTGAAGTTGTCAACATGCTTTGTGATAACACAGGTTTCGAAAAGCATAAAATCTTGTAACTATTGATAAGTAAAGACTCTTTTTTTGTTTATAAAACTTCAGTTCAACAATCACTGTGTGAGGAAGACAGACAGCGCTGTTTAGATTGCATAAATATTTGGGGTGGGACTTAAATAATCTAATGAACTCATGGCTTTCTAGTTAATTAATAGAAATTAATCACTTCATCGAAAATTGGTTGAGTTGTTTTTATTTGAACTGTAACGATTCGTCCGATGATGTAAGTGGTAGTTCGCTCGCAAAATCAAATTCATAGACAATTTTAATCTCTTCTGGAACCACTCCCAACTCCTCAAAACTGATGGCCTTCACCCAAACAGACACGGGAGCCGCATGCTAGCGGCTAATATCCAACACGCTGTCCACACTGCTACACGTGAGCATGCATGACTGTTTACCTGCCACATCCCCCCCAATCACTCTTCTTCTCCTGCCAAAGCTCTACGGTCCCGCTCTCCAGCTCCCCTCCCTGGCCACATCAGTCATTACAACAACAACCTATCACACATATCTTCACCATCATCAGTCACAGACGCCTCTGTCCACTCAACACAAAACATATTAATCCGACAAATCTCCGTCCACTCCCCCGGTCATCACACCCTCTCCCAAAGCAACATCACCTGAAACTGGCCTTGTTCAACACCCGCTCTCTTAATAACAAGAGCCTCATTCTCAGTGAATTTATCACACACAATAACCTGGATTTTCTTTGTCTCACTGAAACCTGGCAAAAACCTCTGGACTATTTTCCATTAAACCAAGTCACCCCCACAGGATTCACCTCAAGGTTCCGTCTTGGGTCCTGTCTTGTTTTTGTTGTATTTGATCCCTCTGGGAAAGATCATACGAAGGTTCAGTGATGTTTCTTTCCACCTATTCGCTGATGATATCCAGCTGTACTGCTCTTTTAAGCCGTCTGAGATCCAGAAACTGAGCTCCCTACGTCATTGTCTGATAGAAATCAAACAATGGCTCAGCGAAAACTCTCTGCAGCTCAATGCTGACAAAACAGAAACATTGATTCTCGCCCCTGATGACTCAATTCCAGGGATTAAGCAGTTCTTGGGGGACCTAGGCCAGTCCGTGAAGTCTAGTCTTAGAAACCTGGGAGTTATCTTCGACAAAGACATGTCTTTAGTGCAGCACTGTAAACAGCTGTCAAGGAACTGCTTCTTTCAACTGAGGAAGATCTCCAAACTCAGAAACATGGTTTCGCAGAACAATTTGGAGCTCATTATCCATGCCTTTGTGTCTTCACGTTTAGACTATTGCAACAGTTTGTTTCCCTGTCTAAACAAGAAAGAGCTCTCTAGACTCCAATTAGTTCAAAATTCTGCAGCAAGAATTCTGACCCGCACAAATAGGAGGACCCACATGTCCCCTGTTCTGAAAGACCTTCACTGGCTGCCAGTGTCCTTTAGGTTCAAGTTTAAAATCCTGGTTCTGGCTTTCAGAGCCTTGCATGGTCAGGCTCCCTCTTACCTTAGTGAGCTGATCCAGCCTTACGCTCCTGTGTGAGCGCTGAGGTCTATGGATCACAATCTGTTGAAGGTCCCGTGAGCTCATTATCGCACTAGAGGAGACCGGTCTTTCCAGGTTGTTGCTCCGAGGCTCTGGAATGAACTTCCGCCATCTTTGCGCTCAATTGATTCAGTTGACACTTTCAAGAGTCAACTGAAGACGTTTTTATTTGTCCAGGCTTTTAATTAGCCTCTTTTAGGGCTGCCATGATCTTTGTACTGTCTGTATATTGCGTGTGATGTTTTAGCTTTGATTGTGAAGCACTTTGTGGCCTCTGCCTGCGAAAAGTGCTATATAAATAAAATGTACTTACTTACTTACCTACATAGACAAACCCCGCACAGAAGGCCGGGGAGGTGGCATTGCTGCCATCCACAGGAAAAACATAAAAACAACGACTATCCCCATTCCTCCTTTCCCCTCCTTTGAACACCTAGCGTACAAACTCTCTGGCCCCTGTCCTCTGGTCACAGCCATCATCTATCGCCCCCCGAAACCACATCCCTCCTTCCTTTCTGATCTTTCAGACTTTCTAACACAGCTATCTGCCATTTCACCATCTGTTCTCCTCCTGGGTGACTTCAACCTTCACATTGACAATACAGACAATAAACCGGCCACAGAATTTCTTGAACTGTTAAAATGTTTCAACTTCACCCAACACATCAACTTCCCAACACACAGCCGTGGTCACATTCTGGACTTGGTTTGCTCCACTAATCTTAACATCCTACAGTTAACCAGCCACAACCTGCATATTTCCGACCACCTGGCCTTCACCATGGACATAGACATCCCTGTCCCCACCACTAAACAAAACCGGACCATAACTTTCAGAAATCTTAAATCATCATCCACCCACAGACCTTGTAATCCATTACAACAACACAACAACAACTCCTGCCTAGATCAGTTAGCCCCCGTCAAAACCAAAACTGTCTCTTTCACACACTCTGCCCCCTGGTTCACCCCCACACTCCGCCAAATGAAGACCCGGAAAAGGCAACTTGAAAGACTCCACAATAAAACCGGACTATCAGTTCATCTCTCAGCATACACCAATCACCTTCAACATAACAAAGAAGCACTTAATGCTGCCCGGTCCACCTACTACTCCCATCTCATCCACTCTGGCTCCAACAACCCCAAGGCTCTGTTCTCCACCATAAACTCCCTCCTCAAACCTCACGACAACATCTCCTCATCATTCACCACTGAAAAATGCCAATCCTTCTTATCATTCTTCCAATCAAAAATCAACACCATCTACAGAAACCTCAACATCTCCCAACCTTCATTCCCCCCTGCTTCACCACCTGCCTCACCGCCCACCACTACTCATCACCTGACCCATTTCTCTCCATTACTGCCAGCACAACTTACAACCATTATGACCGGATTAAAAACCTCCACCTGTACCCTGGACCCCATACCCTCCAAACTCATCAAGGACTGCCTCCCTGTCATCTCCCCACGCATCATCGACATCATTAACTCCTCCCTCTGCACCGGCTCTATTCCCCAAACCCTCAAACTGGCTGCCATCACACCCATCATCAAAAAGCCCGGTCTTGATCACAAAAACCCAAACAACTTCCGCCCCATCTCCAATCTCCCCTTCCTGTCAAGAATTCTGGAAAGTGCTGTCGACACACAACTCACAACCCACCTCACCTCCAATAACCTTTTTGAATCATTCCAGTCTGGTTTCCGTACTAAGCACAGCACCGAGACAGTCTTTTAAAAGTCACCAATGACCTCCTCCTCTCAGCCGACTCCGGACACCTCACCATCCTCATCCTCCTTGACCTCACAGCTGCTTTCGACACCACTCCATCCTGCTCTCCCGTCTGGAATCCTGTCTCCACATCACTCTCATCCATACATTCATCACATCCAGACTAGATTACTGCAATAGCATCCTCCATGGTTCACCATCCAAACTCCTCAATAAACTGCAATACATCCAGAACTCAGCCGCACGCCTGCTCACCCACACCCACTCCAGAGACCACATCACCGCCGTCCTCCGTGACCTGCACTGACTCCCCATCACTCACCGCATACAGTTCAAAATCATCCTCCTCACACACAAAGCACTAAATAACCTGGCCCCACCTTACCTCACAGACCTGCTTCACCACCACACCCCCTCCCGTGACCTCCGCTCATCTGAAGGAAACATCCTCTCCCCACCTACACGGACCAAGCACAGAACCTGGGGAGACAGAGCCTTCTCCATCGCTGCCGCCTCCCTCTGGAACTCACTCCCCAAACCCATCCGTTCCTGCACACACCTCCCAACTTTTAAGACCATGCTCAAAACTCACCTTTTTGAATTAGCTTTCAATACATAACTTCTTCTTTCCCTTCTTTTCTTTCTGTTTTTCTGTCTTATACTGTTTTTTGCTGTTTTTAACTGTACATTGTGATTTTTACATGTAAAGTCCCTTTGACCTCTTGTAAAAGCGCTTACAAATAAAATGTATTATTATTATTATTAGTTGAGTCCAGCAATAAAAATCCACCTCTATTGTTTTTGACAGGGCTGATGTTTAGGTTGAATTACTCTGACAGCCTGGTGGAAATGTTAATGCAGAGATATTTAATATTGGATTTATTTTGAAACATATTTAAGTATTTATTTAGAAAGGGGGAACCATCAGATACGGGTTCTGGGGGTCTCCTTCAGAATTTTACATTAACAAAGATTTCTTTGCCTGCATTTTGCTCGATATTATGCACCAATTTATGTTCTTATGATTTTATCTTTTGTGTCTCTTCTGTAATATCTTTTGGTGTTCAAACACATTATCACATCAATGTTGTTTATGATTATTTTTATACTTTTTGTGTTCTGTGTGGATTGTTGGTTGGATGTATTGCCCTCTCACAGTGAGAAGAAAGACAGCACTGAACCTGAGGTGAGTCATGTGATCATTATTAAAAACAGCGATGGTTAGAAAACATCAAGATTATACAGATTTTGAGGACATTATGTATTTAGGATTATTCCAATGACTTCCAGATCATATAAAAACATTTAATCATCTACAGATCCATTTTTATTTAATTGTCTTTATTCTCTAAAAACACAGTCCAGTTAAACCTCACACTTGGATCATGTTGTTCTACTTACAGGGTCATTTGAATTTCCCCTGACTCGATGAAGGTGACATCACTTTGTTGATAATTTCAAAGGGAAATTTATGCAAATGTTTGTTCACTGGAAGCAAAGATTATTTACACACAAACACAAACAACCCCTTACATCAGACTAATTTTTATTTCCTTTTGTTCTTATCAATTACTTTTTTATATGTTTGAGTGAGAGAGGACAACACATGTCAGGTTTGATAATAAAGCACATTTACAAAATTCTCATAGTTCACAAAAATGCTATAAAACCAAGGTAGAGAAAGAAATGAAAATAAAACTGATATAAGAGAAGAAAAGTACCAACAAAAAACTATGAATCCCCAGAAATGAAACGTGAGAAAAAAACAAATAAGAGCAAAGATTAAATCCATAAACAGAATAATTTAAAACATTTTTTGAAAAAGAAGGAAAACTATGTTGAATGAACATGATCTTTTTCTTTTGCTTACTTCTGCTTTATAAGGGCCAAACCAAACAAGGCATATTGAGATCTTAATTCATGTAGATAAACTTCCTAACTTGCTTTCATTAAACAATAATAAGGAGGGCAAAATCTTGGTTAATGACATAAGTGGTGAACATGTATAAAATGTAGATGTGCAATAAGGTACTACAAAGCAGCCCGTATGCTTCTAATTAGCATGCTAATAACCAACTAGTTAGTGGTGAATATTGTGATTCAAAGTGTTAACAAAAATGTGTCGCTGGCTTGTTACAACGTTTTTTTCTGTCTCTATCCGAGACGCAAAAACCAGTGGTCGGTGGTTTGCAGCTGATTCTCTGGTCAGAGTCTACCTGCTCTGGCATTAAGGGAGAGAGGGAGCAGAGATCAACAGGCATTATGACCAATGAGGCTGAGAAGGCCTCAGGATGGTTGTGGCTGTGAAGAGAAGAGCCATGAGAGAGTAGCTAGCTAACTGGACACAGGCAGGGGTCTGATCAACCTCGATACTAGTGTGTGATGCTGAGAGAGCTAAATCACCTGATTATTCCAGGAACATCACTGAAGATGTGGATGCAAATGTATCTTTACTTCTGCTTTCCTCAAAACCCGACTGAGCATGCTGTAAATGTAAGAACACAGCATCTGTGTCCTGGATACGCAAATTAGGAATTTGTTTTTACGACATTCCTCCCCTCAAATAAAGCCAAACTTGGACATGAATTAATAAACATCCAGCCAGACAACTCTATGGTTACCCTGGAGTTCATCTGAATATTCACAAACAATGACT
This sequence comes from Symphodus melops, assembly GCF_947650265.1. Taxonomy (NCBI): domain Eukaryota; kingdom Metazoa; phylum Chordata; class Actinopteri; order Labriformes; family Labridae; genus Symphodus; species Symphodus melops. The sequence continues at coordinate 19,542,059 of NC_136710.1, read as the reverse complement.
GGACTGGTTGTCGTTTGTTGTCTTGCTCAGGAAATCAGCTTTATGAGGACGGAAAAGTAAACCTGGTTTGAATAGCATTAAAGTTATTTTACATTCTGTCAATAACTAACTTGGAAAAGCAGGAAGAAACAGGATGGTATTCAAATGTTGATATTGTCAACCTCTGTGCATAAAGAGTGTTACAGACCTGTGGACTGTCTCATTAACAGAGAGGAGGAGCTGGACGTTTGTGTCCCTAGAATTACTTAATGTCCTCAGTGATATTAGTGGAGACAGTCCTACAGTCAACGGAGCACCACCATGATGGAGAGGATCTTACTGGGTCTCTTGTGTCTCTCAGGTCAGTAAACTGTGTTTAATTATAACTGCTTATTAAGGATGAGGATAATCTTTATTGATCCCCCAATGGGGGAAATTCGGGTGTTACAGTTACTATGTTACAATTAACAATGTCTTCAGTATTTAAGTGTTTTAAAAGGTTGTCTTTATGATTGTATTGGCTGGTCTGAAAAAAAATGTTAACCATGAAAATTCAATAAAAAGCAAAATCAATGACACACTGAATGTTTTAACTATCCAGATTTTGATGCATTTTTAACTGTAATTATTGAAGAAGCCAGAGTACATATTATTTTAGTTTGACAACTGTATCTCCACATAAACGGAAAATTTGTACATGAATAGTTGTGTTAAAGCAGCTTTTTATCATTAATGTTGTAGGTGCAGCAGAGCACCTGTTTATTTACTGCTTTCTGTCTGTTCTCCTCACAGGCTGGAACATCTCTTCATGCCTTCCCTTTCAGTACCACTATGTAGCTGAGCCTATGACTTGGACTGAAGCTCAGACCCACTGCAGACAGAAGTACACAGACCTGGCCACTGTTGAAAACACTGAAGAAGTAGAACAACTGAAATCCACAGTTCCATCTCTGCTCGGTGAACATCATGTCTGGATCGGTCTGTACAGTAAGATCCAGTGGAAATGGTCAGACAGCTACACAGGGAGTGGGGCTGATTACAGGAACTGGGAGCCTACAAAAGAACCCGACTTTATTGGAGGTCAATTCTGTGCTCAGATAGACGATTATGGAAGATTATGGGATGAATTTTGCTCTTACGGATATCCATTTATCTATTACACAGGTAAGAGACAGAGAAACGGGGGCACGTCCACATTTTCTTTGATTGGCACAACTTGTGCACTGATTGATGAAGGAGTGGGATGGAGTATTAGTGCACAGAAATGATAGGGGTGTAATCTCTCCTTTAAAAGAAGGTCCAATATTATTCCATTCTCTAGAGCTAAAATCTGATTCTGGGATGGTTCATTAGGATACACGTAGGAGAGAGTGGCCTGTCTCCACCCCGCCTCCTCCCTAGAGTCAATGTGCACCAAGGTTGCCATGTCACAGAAACAGAAGCTTCAGTGTTTAGCCAGTTCTGCATCGGTCATGAAACCTTTCTGTCCTCTAACTGCTCTTCATCTTTCAAAAGGAACTCGGATATTAAAAGCGTCTACCTTCTCTGCTCAAAACAAAATCAGTCAATTCAGGACCAGAATCAAAAGTTAGAAGGAGGACATACTGGCTGTTGCTTTGTTATCAGAGAAGCCAGCACTTTAACACAGTATGTTTCCTTAATGTCTGATCAGAGAGGGAGGTCACTTAATGATTTAATTTATTAGATATCTGACATTGTTCTTTAAGAGCAGTTCACTAAACATTTGACTTGGATCAATCATTTCCTTTTTTCCTAACTGTAACTGCAGGGACTCAAGAGGATCCTCACTTTGTTTATGTCAGTGAGGTAAAGAGTTGGTCCGACGCTCAGAAGTACTGCAGGGAGAACTACATAGACCTGGCCACTGTGAGGAACTACACTGAGAACCAGAAGATCAAGAGCTTGAAGCCAACAGGAACCAGGGTTTGGATTGGTTTGTACAGAGATCCTGACATTAACTGGTCCAATGGGAGTCTCTCCAAGTACACAAGCTGGAAAAACAGTCCAACTCCATTAGGCTCCATGAGTGTGGCTTGTGGAGCTGCGCTGTTGCCAAAATCAGGACAATGGATTCTGTCAGACTGCAAAACTAAATTCCCGTTCATTTGCTATTTGGTCCAGGTAAGTGATAAACTGACTTTCACTTAAAGAGACTGCAGCATTAGATGATGATTATTTGTAATTTATTGTATTGAAGCAGTAACTGAACAGCACAGTTTCTTCTTTGTTTCTGTGTGACAGTAAAACGGCAGGTGATAAAGATCAGGATGAAGCCAGAGGACTCCACTGTGGATCTGAAATGACCCTGCTGTGAAAGCACAGATCCTGAAAAAGGTGAGTCTCCAAACCTTTTTAGAAAACTTTGAATGGTTGTCCAAGTGAGTGATGGGGGAATGTTTTTCTTCATTTGTGTGTTTGACTGTGTTTCTATCCTGTTAGCCTGCCAGGTGAAACTCATTCAAGCTTCCAACAACAATACAGATTGAAGAAAAAGTTTAGAAATGGTTTCCCTTTTTTATCTTTCAGTTCCAGGACCGGCTGAAGGAGAATGGACTGAGTGGAGTCACCCTGAAGTGGAGAGAGCAGCCTGATGGGAAAGTTTTCCACAAGGAGAAGAAAATGTCAAAGAAGAAAAGACTGAGCTGTGAAAGTGAACTATAGCTGTACAGTCTGTAATTAGAGATGGGACAGATCTGATCTAATATCATTATCAATAACTCAAGACCTACCTTTTTAGTCTGGCTTTTAACTGAGTCTCATGTTGTCTCATTTAGTTAAATCTATTTACATATATTACATTTATCTACACAGTTGTGTGGCGCATTGCTGTGCTATATTTTTTCTATATTATAGATCATATCGTTGTCTTTTTGTTTAACTGGTTTTACTAGTCATTCAAGTTATTATGTTAATCCTACAGTCAGTTGTGTGTTCATGTATTTTGATTTTCTATGCACAGGTTTGTGAACCTTCAATAAGAATGTTTTGCATTGATTATGTTGTAAATGTTTCCTGGTTTTGGATCACATGACCTGTCAGGTGACCTCAGGGGTTTTACATGTGGTGCGTTTGTCTTTTCACTTGTTCATGTCTGATGAAGGGCGAGGGCCAGAAACGTTACACGAGGTAATATTTCCATTAAATTGTACTTCATTCAAGCAGCTGCTGGTGTGCAGACGTTGTCTTTTTTCCTACTAAAATTAAATACTCAGCTGTTGGTACATTTAGCAAAAACAGTTATATTTAAATCAAACCTACCGCCATTCACAATTTAACCAGTTTATGATATTTAAAAAAGGAATGATTTGGTGAACGACAAAGAAAGAGTCGCCCTGTTTTCTGTCAATACTTCAAGCAAGATAAATGGAGAAAATAAATGATCGCCCTCTTAATTGCAAAATCAAACATTAAACTGTCATACAAAAGAAAATATTGTCCTCCTTCAAAGAAAAAAAAAGAAAATGTCAATCCTGGAAAACCTTCCTTAATCCAATTTAGCTCCATGGGAAACAGCTCAGAAACCTATATATATATATATATATATATATATATATATATATATATATATCTATATATATATATATATATCCTCAAAAAAGTGGTAAAAAAAATTCCATTAGTTTGGCACCCATCGGTCCAGCAACCTAACTCCCCTCCTTATCCTGGGTGATGCAGGATACCTTTGTCTTTACGGTCCTCCAAAACACATGCAGCTCACTCATATGGAGGAGGTAACACCGCACCACACAAAAACAAACTCCAGAAACACCTTTTCTTTCCCTCTCTCCTCTGCCCCCTTCCCTGTCCAAACCAAACAAAAGAAAATCCCCACAAACATTTTCCCCTCTCCCTTTGTTCTCATTAGGCCACGCCCCCTACACACCTGTGTCTCCCCAGCTGACCAGGTCACATGACCAGTCGACTGGTAATCTCAATTTCCTCTGAACTGAGATTCAAACAAACGTACAAGTCTGAGAGGGCTGTAGGACTTTAAGCTTGTTTTCCGTCCTCGTACCTGTGAAAGGGATTTCACAAAAAGTGCAACACCGCCCTCTTGTGTTTGCATGATTCTCATGATACAAATTCACAAGGGTTTGTGCAATTCTACATTCAACAGAGAGAATATTATCGTCTGTGAAGAGAGTCATTGTGAGAAAAAAAGAGAGTAACAAAAAAAAGTAACAAATCATCTTTTTGAAAGTCACCATTTCTCTATGACCTGGAGCTCAGGGTGGCTTCAGAAGCTGCCCGTGAAGTTGTCAACATGCTTTGTGATAACAGGTTTTGAAACCATAAAATCTCTCTGGGATTTTAATTATAAGTATCAATGAGTAAAGACTCTTTTTTTGTTCATAAAACCTCAGATCAACAATCACTGTGTGAGGAAGACAGACATATTGCATAAATATTAGGGGTGGGAAAATCTAAATAACTCAGGGCTTTAACTGTAACGATTCGTCCGATGATGTCAGTGGTAGTTTAGTCCAGCAATAAAAATCTTCCTCTTCTTTTTTTTTGACAGGGCTGAAGTTTAGGTGGAATTACTCTGACAGCCAAATCCTGAAGGACTGCTGGCACTTCTACCAGAGCACTGTTAAAGAGGCCAGAAGAGGGCACCTGTCAAACATTATTGAGTCAAATAATGTCACTGCAAGGGCTCTCATTGCTCCTTCTGCATCTGACCCATCTGATCCGGTTCCTTGCTCAGCTGTGTTTGAGTTGTTTGAGCCTGTGTCTCTGAAGGCTTTAGAGGATGTGGTTGGCCAGATTAAGCCATCAGGGTCTCCCTGTGACACTGTCCCGCCTCACTTTTTTAAAGAGGTGTTCCCTAGTATAGGGCAGTCGGTTCTGACCATTATTAACAGCAGTTTGTCTTCTGGTGTTGTCCCCCAAAGTTTTAAACATGCTGTGGTGCAGCCAATGCTTAAGAAACCTGGCCTTGATCGTAGTGTTTTAGCCAATTACAGACCTATCTCAAAGCTGCCCTTTATTTCAAAGATCCTGGAGAAGGTAGTCCATGCTCAGCTGAAGTCCTTCCTGGTAGAGCATGATGTCCTGGAGGTCTTTCAGGCTGGTTTTAAAACACGACATAGCACGGAGTCAGCTTTATTAAAAGTGTTCAATGACATCCTCTTGGCGAATGATTCTGGAGACTATGTGATCCTTTTCCTGCTGGACCTAACTGCAGCATTTGATACTGTGGACCACAAGATCTTAGTGTCTCGGTTGCAGCACCTAGTGGGCATTTGTGGTAGTGCCCTGGACTGGTTTAGATCGTATCTTGCAGAAAGAACAATGTGCGTAAGCCTTGGTGCTTCTGAGTCCCGCTCTGCTCCGCTGTCATATGGGGTCCCACAGGGTTCAATTCTAGGACCCCTGCTTTTCTCGCTGTATCTGCTTCCCCTGGGTTCCATCCTGCGAAAGCATGGTATCTCTTTTCACTGTTATGCTGACGACAGTCAGATTTATGTGCCCCTGAAGAAGAAAGATGCCTTCTGTCTGGATCCACTTCTGTCATGTCTTGAAGACATTAAGTCCTGGATGTCTCTGAACTTTTTAAAATTTAATGAAAACAAAACTAAAGTGATGGTGTTTGGCCCGAGTGGCTCTGTTGAAAATTCCCCTGTTGACTTGGGCCCTTTGGCACGCTATATGAAGCCGACGGTCTCAAACCTGGGCTTTAAGATGGACAGTGATTTTAGATTGGATCGGCAAATTAGTGCAGCTGTTAAGTCCAGATTCTTTCACCTAAGGCGGCTGGCAAAGGTGAAGCTCTTTCTTTCACACAAGCACTTTGAAACACTAATCCACGGCTTCATTACATCTCGGCTGGATTACTGCAACGCACTTTACTTCGGAGTCAGCCAGTCCTCCCTCACGCGGCTCCAGTTAGTCCAGAACGCTGCTGCTCGCCTCCTAACCGGAGTACGAAAGAGGTAGCACATTACATCCATTCTGGCCTCCCTCCACTGGCTGCCTGTGCACTTTAGAGTTCATTTTAAGATTCTTTTATTTGTTTTTAAATCTGTAAATGATCTCGCCCCACCTTACCTCTCTGAACTGCTCCATCCCTACGCTCCTGCCCGGTGCCTCAAGTCAGCTGCTCCTGGAGGTACCCAGGTCTAAGCGGAAGCTCAGAGGGGATAGGGCTTTTTCTACTGCCGGTCGCAAACTCTGGAATGATCTCCCACTGCACATAAGACACGCCCCCTCACTGTCCATTTTTAAAACTCATCTTAAAACACATTTTTATTCTTTGGCTTTTAACCCAGCATGAGACTGTTCTTGTTTTATTGTTTTTATTGTTTTAATTGTTTTCACCCTGTTAGTGTTTTACTTATGTTTTACGTTTGTGCTCTTCATGTATGTACAGCACTTTGTCACAGCTAGGGCTGTTTAAAGTGCTTTATAAATAAAGTTGAGTTGAGTTGAGACAGCCTGGTGGAAATGTTAATGCAGAGATATTTAATATTGGATTTATTTTGAAACATATTTAAGTATTTGTTTAGAAAGGGGGAACCATCAGGTACGGGTTCTGGGGGTCTCCTTCAGAATTTTATAGTAACACAGATTTCTTTCCCTGCATTGTGCTCAATATTATGCACCAATTTATGTTCTTATGATTTTATCTTTTGTGTCTCTTCTGTAATATCTTTTGGTGTTCACACACATTATCACATCAATGTTGTTTACATTTATTTTTAAACTTTTTATGTTCTGTGTGGATTGTTGGTTGGATGTATTGCCCTCTCACAGCGAGAAGAAAGACAGCACTGAACCTGAGGTGAGTCATCATTTGACTGTCTGAGATGTTCATTTGCATGATGACCTTCACATTTGATCATAAATAAAAACAGCGATGGTTAGAAAACAACCTTAAGCTCATACAGATTTTGGGGTCAAGTCAGCTCATGAGTCTTTATTCTCTAAAAACACAGTCCAGTTAAACCTCACACTTGGATCATGTTGTTCTACTTACAGGGTCATTTGCATTTCTCCTGACTCGATGAAGGTGACTTTACTTTGTTAACAATTTCCAAGTTAAATTGATACTTCACCCATTTACATGAAGCTGTGTATCATTAGAAACATGGTAGTGGTGTTGAATGGCCGTGAATCCAGCCCTCATTTTGCCCTGAGACGAGAAAAATGTGTTTTTCTTTGCTTGAAAGTTTTCTTCATGTGATGCAAAAAGCGTCATATTGCGTCATACTGCCAGCCAGCCAGCCAGCCAGCCAGCCAGACAGACAAAACTGTGAAACCCCCCCAAAATGAAATGTGAGAATAAAAGAAATAAGAGCAAAGATTAAATCAATACACAAAATAACTTAAAATGTTTTTAAAATAATGTTGAAATGTACTTTTTCCTTCCTCAATCAAATCTTTATTGCTCTGGCATCAGATGAATCAATTGAAAAACATCAATTGCTCTAGCATTTGATAAGCATATAAGCAAACATGAGGGTTGGATTCACGACCATTCAACACTACTACCATGTTTCTAATGATACACAGGTTCATGCAAATGGATCTGTCTGTCTGTCTGTCTGTCTGTCTGTCTGTCTGTCTGTCTGTCTGTCTGTCTGTCTGTCTGTCTGTCTGTCTGTCTGTCTGTCTGTCTGTCTGTCTGTCTGTCTGTCTGTCTGTCTGTCTGTCTGTCTGTCTGTCTGTCTGTCTGTCTGTCTGTCTGTCTGTCTGTCTGTCTGTCTGTCTGTCTGTCTGTCTGTCTGTCTGTCTGTCTGTCTGTCTGTCTGTCTGTCTGTCTGTCTGTCTGTCTAAAAAGCAAGGTAGAGTAAAATAAAATCTTTATAAAAGAGGAAGAGTACAAACAAAACTGTGAAAACCTCCCCAAAATGTGATTTCTACCCTCTAATCACTTCCATCGCTGCAACACCTGATAACTGCTCTCATGTCTGGCAAACCGAGGGGCGTCCAAAACGGGCGTGTTAGGGGGCCTTCAAAGCGCCTACCTTCTCTGGTCCAAACAAATCCAGATCACTCATGACCAGAACCTAAAGTCAGAAGGAGGAAATACTGTCTGCTGCATTGTTGTCAGAGAAGCTTCAACACAGCATGTTTCCTTCATGATCACAGAGGAAGAGAGCGTCATCGTGTCACTTACTACACAGCTCACTGATTGATCCTTTAATGTTAAAATAACGTTGATTTTTTCCACAGGTGACAGCGCTGAGGAAAGTATGCAGAACAAGTGGCAAAGTATCTATAAGTCAGGTGCTAACTTTACAACCAAGGCCATTGGTTCGTTTGTGCTGCTGGGATAAGGAGCAGGTGTTGAATGTCCTTAGATTTGCATATCAGTGTCTCTGATATCAGTAGAGAGTCTAGACTGTCTTATTCAGTCCACAGAGCACCAGGATGATGGAGAAGTTCTTGCTGGGTCTCTTGTGTCTCTCAGGTCAGTAAACTCTGTTTAATTATAACTGCTTATTATGTTACAATCCACAATGTCTTCAGTAATTAAGTGTTTTAAGAGGTGGTCTTTGATTACATTGGCTGGTCTGAAGAAAATGTTATGAATTCAGTGAAAAGCACAAATTCAATAAAAAGAAAAATCAGTTTTTTACGAGCAGGGGCGGATCTGGAGGGGTGGCATGGTATCTTGCTTTTCAGCCTCGCTCTGCTGCTCTTTCTCTCCTGTAACTCTTACAAAAGCTAACGCGGCAGGAAAGGATGAAGTCCCAGCCTTCATGGTCTCTCTGAAAAATGTTCATTTTTTCTTTCAACTTTTTCAAAGCAGTAGTTAGTGTAGAAGGTTAGACCCTCAATGAACTTTGCCAAAAACCCCCACCTCTAAGATAATGTTTGTTCCTCATCAACATGACTCGAGGTCCTGTTTTTAGTGATCCTATGTTGTTTTAAATCAGCAGCAGGCTTCTATGTGATTCAGACAGACAGTTGCAGATGAAAAATAGAGGCTGAAGAAAGAAAGGACAGAGACTAGAAGTAGACTGCTCCAGGTACAAACTGAGGACACTGTGTGTGCATTAACTATAGTCCAGGCTATTTAAAAATGTATTCAATAGTAGACCTAATATCACCATAAACTCATGGTAACATAAAATATATAAACTTATTCTCTTACTCTAATCATTACATGTTCAATGATAGCCTGACAGGTTTGCATAGGATGTGAGGTCATCATCTAAATTTATTTAAAATCATTAAAATGAGGATGTAAATAAGTTGACCTGAGTGCATTAAGATATCAAAGCAGAGGTCAACTTTAGAGATCATTTCACTGGAAGGACCTTAAATCCCCTACTGAGGTTCAAGACCCTCAAAAAGCAGCGCTTTGAATTCAAGCTAATTATAGTAAATATTACTAATCATTAAGAAGAGGAGTGTGTGGTCAGATGATGTCATCAATTTATTCATCATCATATAGTGAGTGATATATATTTTTATTTTACATAGTAACACCTAGCCTAAATGTTTAAGACTTCACTCTTCATAGAAGTCAATCAATCAATCTTTATTTATATAGCGTCAATTCATAACAGGCGTTATCTCAAGACACTTTACAAAAGCAGGTAAAGGACCTTACTGTTTGTCTGTTAACATTAACAAAAGAGCAGGTAACAAGACCATGCTCATTGTTATGTTTACAAAAAGCAGGTAAAGGACCTTACTGATGGCTATATTACAAGAGCCCAGCTTAATCCGTCATAGCGTGGCAAGAAAAAACTTCCTTTTAACAGGCAGAAATCTTCATATGATATGAGATCCTGGTGCCAGTTCCCCCGGTAGTCTAGGCCTATAGCAGCATAACTATGAGCTGGTCCTAAGCCAGCCCTAACTATAAGATTTATCAAAAAGAAAAGTTTTAAGTCTATTCTTAAAAGTACCTAGTGTGTCTGCCTCCCGGACCCCGACTGGTAGACGATTCCAAAGGAGCCTGATAACTAAAGGCTCTACCTCCCATAGTACTTATAGAGAGTATAGGCACCACAAGCAGGCCTGCATGCTGGGAACGTAATGTTCTTGTCGGATAGTACGGTACAATTAACTCTTTAAGATACAATGGTGCCTGACCGTTTAGAGCTTTGTAGGTGAGCAGAAGGATTTTAAATTCTATTCTAGATTTTATAGGGAGCCAATGGAGAGAAGCCAATACAGGAGTCATGTGGTCCCTTTTCCACGTTCTAGTAAGAACACGAGCTGCAGCGTTTTGGACGAGTTGGAGGGTCTTTAGAGATTTACCATAGCACCCTGCTAAAATAGAATTACAGTAATCCAACCTGGAGGTAACAAATGGATGAACTAATTTTTCAGCATCATTTTGTGACAGGATCTGCCTGATCTTAGAGATATTACGAAGGTGAAAATAAGCTGTCCTTGAAATTTGTTTAATGTAGGAATCAAAGGACATATCCTGATCAAACAGAACTCCTAGGTTCCTAACAGTGGTACTAGAGGCTACACTAATACTACTAAGGGCCGTCATATCGGCAGAGAAAGTCTCTCTAAGGTTCTTAGGACCAATCACTAGAACTTCAGTCTTGTCTGAGTTGAGCAGTAAGAAGTTTCTGGTCATCCAGGTCCTGATGTCCTTGACGCAGGCTTCTAGTTTACGAAGCTGGTTGGTGTCTTCTGGCTTCATTGCTATGTAGAGCTGAGTATCGTCTGCATAGCAATGAAAGTTCATGGAGTGTTTTCTCATTATACTACCTAGAGGAAGCATATATAATGTAAATAAAATCGGACCAAGCACTGATCCTTGAGGCACTCCATGGCTAACTTTGGTGTACAAAGAGGACTCATCATGAACATGCACAAACTGAGATCTGTCTGATAAATAGGATCTAAACCAACTTAAAGCAGTCCCTGTAACTCCAAGCAATTGTTCTAGTCTCTGTAACAGAATCTGATGGTCAATTGTGTCAAAAGCAGCACTAAGATCTAACAGGACAAGCACAGATAGAAGTCCCCTGTCTGAGGCTAACAGAAGATCATTTGTTACTCTAACTAGTGCAGTCTCAGTGCTATGGTAAGCTCTAAATCCCGACTGGAACTCCTCAAACAAGCTGTTGTTGTGGAGAAAATCACACAACTGATTAGCTACCACTTTCTCTAAGATCTTGGAGATAAAAGGAAGGTTAGATATAGGTCTATAGTTAGCTAGAGTTCCTGAATCAAGAGTAGGCTTTTTAAGGAGCGGTTTAATTACAGCTACTTTAAATGACTGGGGTACATAACCTATAGCTAAAGACATATTGATCATATCTAGTATGGAGCTGCTAACTAGAGGAAAGACTTCCTTAAACAACTTGGTTGGGATTGGATCTAAAAGACAAGTTGACGGTTTAGACGCAGAAATAATCGAATTTAGTTCTGCGAGGTTAATTGGAAAAAAACAGTCGAGGTTAGTATCAGAATTTGGAGCCGTTTCTGCCGAATCGAAAATATAGGAGGAATCTGCACTAAGTAAAGGTAGTAAGTTGCTAATTTTGTCTCTAATGTTTAGAATTTTATCATTAAAAAAGCTCATGAAATCATTACTGCTAAGGGCTAAAGGAATAGATGGCTCAAATGAACTATGACTCTCTGTCAGCCTGGCTACAGTGCTGAAGAGGTATCTAGGGTTGTTTTTATTTTCTTCGATAAGAGACGAGTAATAGGCAGTGCGGGCCTGCCGTAGAGCTTTCATATATCTATCATGACTATCTTGCCAAAATAAACGAGATTCTATCGTTTTGGTGGAGCGCCAAATTCTTTCACATTTTTATAGAAATTCTGAATATGGGCCAGGAGGGCGGTAAACTATAACAACTAGAACTGGCTGAAAAGTTCTAGAGACTGGATGTGAAAGACTGAGTGCAAGACTTTCAAAAGAGGTATAATTCAGCTTTGGTCGAGGATTGATTATAAGACCAGAATTAAAAATAGCTGCTACTCCACCACCTCAACCAGTGTCTCGAGCTATATGAGCATTCAAATGACTGGGAGGGGTGGATTCATTTAAACTAACATATTCATCCTGAGAAAGCCAGGTTTCAGTTAAACAAAGTAGATCAATATGATTCTCTGATATTAGCTCATTTACCAGGAGAGATTTAGATGCTAGGGATCTAATGTTTAGTAAGCCGCATTTAATTGTTAGATTTTTTTGCCAAATCGTATTTGTAGTTTTGATTTTGACTAAATTGTTATGATTTACGCCTCTTTTATTGAGGCTGGAATTGCCTATGACAGGTGTGGGGCGGAGAACAGACACAGTATCTATAGTATAAGTAGGGTTACAGCTATAAGAAGATCTAACTGAGTTACAGTTAGATTTACAGTCACAAGGACAGCTATAGTGGCAGGTAAACAGATCTAAAGGAAGCACAGAGAAGTGTGTAAGACTGCAGCTCTGCATCCTGGTCTGAACTCTGATGAGTTGTCAGGGTTTGGGACTAATAAACTCTGCTACGTTTCTAGATAATAGAGCTGCACCAACCAGAGTAGGATGGATGCCATCTCTAGCTAGCAGACCAGGCTTTCCCCAAAAGGACTGCCAGTTATCTATGAAGCCCACATCGTTTACTGGACACCACCTCGATAGCCAGCGGTTGAATGAAGACATGCGGCTATACATGTCATCACTGGTCAAATTAGGGAGAGGACCAGAGAAAACTACGGAGTCCGACATCGTCTTAGCAAAACTACACACCGACTCCACATTAACTTTAGTAATTTCCGACTGGCGAAGTCGGGAGTCATTTGTGCCGACATGAATTACAATTTTATCAAATCTACGTTTAGCCTTTGTCAGCAGCTTTAAGTGAGCCATGATGTCGCCCGCTCTGGCCCCGGGTATACACCTAACTATGCCCGCTGACTTCGCTAACTTCACGTTTCTGACTATGGAGTCTCCAATTATCAGAGTTTTTGTCTCAGCGGGTGCGTCGCTGAGTGGGGAAAATGAGTTTGAAACATGAAGTGGTTGGTGGGGAGCCGTGAGCCTCGTTTTCTTACTATGCCTCCCTCTGACAGTAACCCAGCCACTGCCTCCCGGCTGCTCGGGAGCTACCGGGGGAGATTTAACACTATGTCGGCCCGCACCGGCTACAGGTGGCTGGCTCACTGCTGCTGCGTAAGATGACTGTGACTCTGACTCAAAGGTGCGGAGCCTGCTCTCTAACTCAGACACCCTCGCCTACAGAGCTATAAATAAACTACATTTAATACAGATACCTTTATCAGTAAAGGAGGACGAGGAGTAACTAGACATCTGGCACACAGAACAAGAGAGAGCAGGAGAGGGAGAGGCAGGGAGAGAAGCCATAGTAGGAGACGCTAACTGCTAAGTTAGCCTGAGAGTACGTAGTTTAACGCAAACAAAAGATCTATAGATAGCTAGCAGGGGTGCTTGGTGATTATTTCGATTACTCAGAGTGTGCAGTGAATGGAGACAAATGTAAGAAAATACACAGGATAAACAATCTAGCTTTAGCTACCGAGCTATCGATCGGTAGTAGCGATAGAGCGAGACACAACAGGAAGTGATGCAATACGCTCACCGTAGTACGTCAGGACGTCGATCCTCGATGACCACTATGTTGTGTATATGTGTGTGTTTTTAATTATTTATATCTGACACTGTCTTGTATCTGAAATGATTTCTGATAACAAGCTGTTTGATTGTGAATGATGAACTAATCAGACAGAATTGTTACTAACTTCCTGACATCTGTCTCCAGTGAGCTGACTGAGAGGAGTGTAGAGATTCTCATGTCTGGACCCAAACAAACAAGAACAGCAAACTTACATTTTCAGAGCTGTCCAGAAATGTCAATCAATGTCTAGATAGAAATCATTGCTCACTGGTTAGATTACTTACATTGACTCTCTAAGCAGCAGTGTATGCTATCTTCTGATTAATTCAGCCTTTATTTCTGACACCCTGTAAAACCTCTATGGATTTTTCTTTAGATCCTCCCTTTGTTTATTATCCAGTGTTGTTGCCTTTTTTGAACTTTAATTGTTGAAGAAGCCAGTGTACATATTATTTTAGTTTGAGGACTCTATCTCCACATAAACAGAAACTTTGTACATGAATAGTTGTGTTAAAGCAGCTTTTTATCATTAATGTTGTAGGTGCAGCAGAGCACCTGTTTATTTACTGCTTACTGTATGTTCTCCTCACAGGCTGGAACATCTCCTCATGCCTTCCCTTTCAGTACCACTATGTAGCTGAGCCTATGACTTGGACTGAAGCTCAGACCCACTGCAGACAGAAGTACACAGACCTGGCCACTGTTGAAAACTATGAAGAAGTGAATCAACTGAAATCCACAGTTCCATCTCTGCTCAGTGAACATCTTGTCTGGATCGGTCTGTACAGTAAGATCCAGTGGAAATGGTCAGACAACTACACAGGGAGTGGGGCTGATTACAGGAACTGGGCAGGAACAGAACCCAACTTTAGGGGCAATCAACTCTGTGTTCACATTATTCATGGAACCTGGGCGGATTATATCTGCTCTTACAGATATCCATTTATCTGTTACACAGGTAAGAGAGAGAGAAACGGGGGCACGTCCACATGTTCTTTGATTGGCACAACTTGGGCACTGATTGATGAAGGAGTGGGATGGAGTATTAGTGCACACAGAAATGATAGGAGTGTAATCTCTCCTTTAAAAGAAGGTCCAATGTTATTCCATTCTCTAGAGCTAAAATCTGATTCAGGGATGATTCATTAGGATACACGTAGGAGAGAGAGGCCTGTCTCCACCCGCCTCCTCCCTCGAGTCAATGTACACCAAGGTTGTTATGTCACAGAAACAGAAGCTTCAGTGTTTAGCCAGCTCTGCATCTAGGATATTAAAAGCGGTCCTGTGTGATATTTAAAAGACAAAGGGAGAACAGATAGGGCTAATTATAACATGTTCATTAAATATTCAAGTGGACAAAGGCATCTATTCTACCCAGTATGTTTAAACAGGGCCATCTTTTCAGTCAAGTGTGACAATACCTTAGATGTTATCACAATTTTCCACATAGCAACTGAAAATATTCATTATTGTTATCTGTCATTATCGGTTATTCTGCGTTCTGGGAGTTGTTGTATTTGATTTAAATCAGTTAAAAATGAACTTTTTGCCTCTTCTCGGTCAAGAAGGCACCAAAATGAAAAACATATTTCACATTTCTACTGCATATATGACCCAATTTCACTTCCTATTTATGTTCCAACGGGTGAAGTATCCCTTTAATCAAACATTCTATCTGGATTAATAATTGTTCGGACTCGTGTTTTGTCCTTAATTATATTTTAAATGAAATGACTACAGGTCATAAACCTGAAATGCAACAAACAAACAAAGATTATTCAAAAATAATATTTAAATAATATAATAATGAAATCAAAGAAGCCTGCAAAGACATTAAGAAATGTAGTAAATCTGGCTTGAACAATATAAACTACATTTCCCAGAATGCCTAGCGCCAGAGGAGCATTCGCACAGCATCATTGGTTGCTATGGACGCCATTGTTAAGGACGCTGTCACAGAAACCATGCCACCCGTGCTTCTTCCAAGTGATTTACACGCAGAAACGCAACATAATGACGCGGCACTACACCATGAATCACCAAACCAAACCAAACCACCACCACCACCACCACCGGAAACCAGCAGATTGATCTAAACAATCAGACATCGTGTCTCGCGAGCTACAGGCTAACAAGCTACTCTCGGCCAGATAACACAGACACATTGATTTACAGTGCTCACACATATAAGTGACTTTAACAGGGTTATTAGGCAGCGTGAGTAGTAGCAGTTGCATACTAACGGGCTCTGTGCTCCTGATGATGGTTTGAGTGAAAGTGACCACCAGGTGACATAATTAGTGTTTTACCGCAGCTGCGCATGCGCAGACAACATAACATGTCTGAGCATTAATGAAACTTAAAGTTGTTTTCTATTTTAATAAAACACATCAGACACATTTTCTTTTCTTTTTCTTTTCTTGCGTGAGCAAAAGGTCTCAACAATAATTTACTTTTTTTTTCTAACTGTAACTACAGGGACTCAACAGGATCCTGACTTTGTTTATGTCAGTGAGGTAAAGAGTTGGTCCGACGCTCAGAAGCACTGCAGGGAGAACTACACAGTCCTGGCCACTGTGAGGAACTACACTGAGAACAAGAAGGTCCAGAGCTTGATCCCAACAGGAACCCCGGCTTGGATTGGTTTGTACAGAGATCCTGACATTAACTGGTCTAATGGGAGTCTCTCCACATACACATACTGGAATGGCAGTCGAACTCCATTTGGCTCCATGAGTGTGGTTTGTGGAGCTGCACAGTTGCCAAGATCAGGACAATGGACTGTGTCAGACTGTAAAAAGAAATTCCCGTTCGTTTGCTACGGCTCTCCAGGTAAGTTATCAACTGACTTTCATTTAAAGAGATTGCAGCATTAGATGATGATCATTTGTAATTTATTGTAATGAAGCAGTAACTGGACAGCAGTTTCTTCTTTGTTTCTGTTTGACAGTAAAACAGCAGGTGATCAAGATCAGGATGAAGCCAGAGGACTCCACTGTGGATCTGAATGACCCTGCTGTGAAAGCACAGATCCTGGAAAAGGTGAGTCTCCAAACCTTTTTAGAAAACTTTGAATGGTTGTCCAAGTGAGTGATGGGGGAATGTTTTTCTTCATTTGTGTGTTTGACTGTGTTTCTATCCTGTTAGCCTGCCAGGTGAAACTCATTCAAGCTTCCAACAACAATACAGATTGAAGAAAAGATGTAGAAATGGTTTCCCTATGTATCTTTCAATTCCAGGACCGGCTGAAGGAGAATGGACTGAGTGGAGTCACCCTGAAGTGGAGAGAGCAGCCTGATGGGAAAGTTTTCCACAAGGAGAAGAAAATGTCAAAGAAGAAAAGACTGAGCTGTGAAAGTGAACTATAGCTGTACAGTCTGTAATTAGAGATGGGACAGATCTGATCTAATATCATTATCAATAACTCAAGACCTACCTTTTTAGTCTGGCTTTTAACTGAGTCTCATGTTGTCTCATTTAATTAAATCTATTTACATATTATATTACATTTGTCGACACACTTGTGTGGCACATGCTGTGCTATATTTTTTCTATATTATAGATCATATTTTAGTCGTTTTGTTTAACTGGTTTTACTAGTCATTCAAGTTGTGATGTTAATCCTGCATTCAGTTGTGTGTTCATGTATTTTGATTTTCTATGCACAGGTTTGTGAACCTTCAATAAGAATGTTTTGCATTGATTATGTTGTAAATGTTTCCTGGTTATGGATCACATGACCTGTCAGGTGACCTCAGGGGTTTTACATGTGGTGCGTTTGTCTTTTCACTTGTTCATGTCTGATGAAGGGCGAGGGCCAGAAACGTTACATGAGGTAATATTTCCATTAAATTGTATTTAATTCAAGCAGCTGCTGGTGTGCAGACGTTGTCTTTTTTCCTACTAAAATTAAATACTCAGCTATTGGTACATTTAGCAAAAACAGTTATATTTAAATCAAACCTACCGCCATTCACAATTTAACCGGGTTATGATATTTAAAAAAGGAATGATTTGGTGAACGACAAAGAAAGAGTCGCCCTGTTTTCTGTCAATACTTCAAACAAGATAAATGGAGAAAATAAATGATCGCCCTCTTAAATGCAAAATCAAACATTAAACTGTCATGCAAAAGAAAATATTGTCCTCCTTCAAAGAAAAAAAAAAGAAAATGCTAATCCTGGAATTGCATCTCTCCTTTCTGAGGTTAATGTATATTGTACACTGCCCCTGTTCAAATAAATAAATGAAAATGAAATGGAAAAGCTTCCTTAATCCAATTTAGTTCCATATGAAACAGCTCAGAAACTTAAAAACAAACAAAAACATATACTCAAAAAAGTGGGGAAAAAAAGTCCATGAGTTTTGCACCCATCGGTCCAGCAACCTAACTCCCCTCCTTATCCTGGGTGATGCAGGATTCCTTTGTCTTTACGGTCCTCCAAAACCCATGCAGCTCACTCATATGGAGGAGGAAACACCGCACCACACAAAAACAAACACCTTTTCTTTCCCTCTCTCCTCTGCCCCCTTCCCTCTCCAAACCAAACAAAAGACAATCCCCACAAACATTTTCCCCTCTCCCTTTGTTCTCATTAAGCCACGCCCCCTACACACCTGTGTCTCCCCAGCTGACCAGGTCACATGACCAGTCGACTGGTAATCTCAGTTTCCTCTGAATTGAGATTCAAACAAACGTACAAGTCTGAGAGGGCTGTAGGACTTTAAGCTTGTTTTCCGTCCTCGTACCTGTGAGTGGGATTTCACAAAAAGTGCAACTCCGCCTTCTTGTGTTTGCATGATTCACATGATACAAATTCACAAGGGTTTGTGCAATTTTACATTCCACAGAGAGAATATTATCGTCTGTGAAGAGAGTCATTGTGAGGAAAAAAAGAGAGTAACAAAAAAGAGTAACAAATCATCTTTTTGAAAGTCAACATTTCTCTATGACCTGGAGCTCAGGGTGGCTTCAGAAGCTGCCTGTGAAGTTGTCAACATACTTTGTGGAAACACATGTTTTGAAACCATAAAATCTCTCTGGGATTTTAATTATAAGTATCAATGAGTAAAGACTCTTTTTTTGTTCATAAAACCTCAGATCAACAATCACTGTGTGAGGAAGACAGACAGATTGCATAAATATTAGGGGTGGGAAAATCTAAATAACTCAGGGCTTTAACTGTAGCGATTCGTCCGATGATGTAAGTGGTAGTTTAGTCCAGCAAGAAAAATTTTCCTCTATTTTTTTTGACAGGGCTGATGTTTAGGTGGAATTATTCTGACAGGCAAATCCTGAAGGACTGCTGGCACTTCTACCAGAGCACTGTTAAAGAGGCCAGAAGAGGGCTCCTGTCAAACATTATTGAGTCAAATAATGTCACTGCAAGGGCTCTCATTGCTCCTCCTGCATCTGACCCATCTGATCCGGTTCCTTGCTCAGCTGTGTTTGAGTTGTTTGAGCCTGTGTCTCTGAAGGCTTTAGAGGATGTGGTTGGCCAGATTAAGCCATCAGGGTCTCCCTGTGACACTGTCCCGCCTCACTTTTTTAAAGAGGTGTTCCCTAGTATAGGGCAGTCGGTTCTGACCATTATTAACAGCAGTTTGTCTTCTGGTGTTGTCCCCCAAAGTTTTAAACATGCTGTGGTGCAGCCCCTGCTTAAGAAACCTGGCCTTGATCGTAGTGTTTTAGCCAATTACAGACCTATCTCAAAGCTGCCCTTTATTTCAAAGATCCTGGAGAAGGTAGTCCATGCTCAGCTGAAGTCCTTCCTGGATGAGCATGATGTCCTGGAGGTCTTTCAGGCTGGTTTTAAAACACGACATAGCACGGAGTCAGCTTTATTAAAAGTGTTCAATGACATCCTCTTGGCGAATGATTCTGGAGACTATGTGATCCTTTTCCTGCTGGACCTAACTGCAGCATTTGATACTGTGGACCACAAGATCTTAGTGTCTCGGTTGCAGCACCTAGTGGGCATTTGTGGTAGCGTTTAGATCGTATCTTGCAGAAAGAGCAATGTGCGTAAGCCTTGGTGCTTCTGAGTCCCGCTCTGCTCCGCTGTCATATGGGGTCCCACAGGGTTCAATTCTAGGACCCCTGCTTTTCTCGCTGTATCTGCTTCCCCTGGGTTCCATCCTGAGAAAGCATGGTATCTCTTTTTTAATTAATTCAATGTATACTTTATTAATCCCACGAGGGGAAATTCGGTTTACACTCTGTCTAACACACGCATAGGCCGAGATACACACTCATGCACAAACAGGGTTCTAGTGACATGCATTAATGGAGAGGTCTCAGAGTGAGGGGGCTGCCCACAGCGAGCGCTCCAGAGCAGTTTTGGGGTTCGGTGCCTTGCTCAGGGGCACCTCGGCAGTGCTCAGGAAATGGACTGGCACCTCTCCAGCTACCAGACCAGTTTCCGGACTTGGTCCGTGCCGGGACTTGAACCGGCGACTCTCCGGTTCCCAACCCAAGTCCCTACAGACTGAGCTACTGCCGCTGTTATGTCACTGTTATGCTGACGACAGTCAGATTTATGTGCCCCTGAAGAAGAAAGATGCCTTCTGTCTGGATCCACTTCTGTCATGTCTTGAAGACATTAAGTCCTGGATGTCTCTGAACTTTTTAAAATTTAATGAAAACAAAACTAAAGTGATGGTGTTTGGCCCGAGTGGCTCTGTTGAAACCCCCCCCTGTTGACTTGGGCCCTTTGGCACGCTATATGAAGTCGACGGTCTCAAACCTGGGCTTTAAGATGGACAGTGATTTTAGATTGGATCGGCAAATTAGTGCAGCTGTTAAGTCCAGCTTCTTTCACCTAATGCGGCTGGCAAAGGTGAAGCTCTTTCTTTCACACAAGCACTTTGAAACACTAATCCACGCCTTCATTACATCTCGGCTGGATTACTGCAACGCACTTTACTTCGGAGTCAGCCAGTCCTCCCTCACGCGGCTCCAGTTAGTCCAGAACGCTGCTGCTCGCCTCCTAACCGGAGTACGAAAGAGGTAGCACATTACACCCACTCTGGCCTCCCTCCACTGGCTGCCTGTGCACTTTAGAGTTCATTTTAAGATTCTTTTATTTGTTTTTAAATCTGTAAATGATCTCGCCCCACCTTACCTCTCTGAGCTGCTCCATCCCTACGCTCCTGCCCGGTGCCTCAGGTCAGCTGACCAGCTGCTCCTGGAGGTACCCAGGTCTAAGCGGAAGCTCAGAGGGGATAGGGTTTTTCTACTGCCGGTCCCAAACTCTGGAATGATCTCCCACTGCACATAAGACACGCCCCCTCACTGTCCATTTTTAAAACTCATCTTAAAACACATTTTTATTCTTTGGCTTTTAACCCAGCATGAGACTCTGTTCTTGTTTTAGTGTTTTATTGTTTTTATTGTTTTGACCACGTTAGTGTTCTACTTACCGTAAATTCCGGACTATAAGCCGCTACTTTTTTCTCACACTTCGAGCACTGCGGCTTCTACTCCGGTGCGGCTAATGCATGGATTTTTTATGGGGGACAATGAGCTTCTGCCGCAAAAACATTTGACTTCGTCACGTCGGATCTTAATATCAGTCATTTTGCGCTTCATGCACGCACCCTCATGATGGAAAACACACGGAGAAATACATATGATGTAGCTTTCAAGTTAAAGGCGATCGACCTGGCTGTCAAAGAAGCTAACAGAGCTGCTGCACGTTAAGATGACACTGACAGCGACAACAGAGACTGAGGAAGTGAGTAATGAAGTCATTCTGAGGCAGTGAATGGATGGACTTTTTCTTGTGAAATATATTACGGTCATCTTTTTCATCAGCCGTGTTACAGACACCGTCGGCTAGGCTTCGTATTGTAACGGTTCATGTTGTAAAGTCAGTAGTTGATAATGTGTTCATAATTCCGATTATGTGGAGAGTCAGTGAATGCACCAGCGCGAACGTGTTGAGTGGCTGTATGAGAGATCGCTGGGGGAGAGAGTTGGATTGTTACGGCAAGTTATGTGTTGCTCTCTGCTGTAAACAGCGTGGTCACGGCCGACAGTGATCGGGTTATTAAAAGTTATTATTTGAACGCTCTCGTCGTCCTTTAACGTCCGTACGGACGCTACAGTATTTGCGGATGTTACCGGTAGCCTAGGTCTGTGTAAATAGCTCTTGTTATAGCGTGGACACCTGCGGCTTATAAACAAGTGCGGCTTATATATGTACAAATACATTTATTTACTTATTTTTAGCCGCTGCGGCTTATATCCAGGTGCGCTTAATAGTACGGAATTTACGGTATGTTTTACGTTTGTGCTCTTCATGTATGTACAGCACTTTGTCACAGCTAGGGCTGTTTAAAGTGCTTTATAAATAAAGTTGAGTTGAGTTGAGTTGAGACAGCCTGGTGGAAATGTTAATGCAGAGATATTTAATATTGGATTTATTTTGAAACATATTTAAGTATTTGTTTAGAAAGGGGGAACCATCAGGTACAGGTTCTGGGGGTCTCCTTCAGAATTTTATAGTAACAAAGATTTCTTTCCCTGCATTGTGCTCGATATTATGCACCAATTTATGTTCTTATGATTTTATCTTTTGTGTCTCTTCTGTAATATCTTTTGGTGTTCAGACACATTATCACATCAATGTTGTTTATGATCATTTTTATACTTTTTATGTTCTGTGTGGATTGTTGGTTGGATGTATTGCCCTCTCACAGTGAGAAGAAAGACAGCACTGAACCTGAGCTGAGTCATCATTTGACTGTCTGAGATGTTCATTTGCATGATGACCATGGTCATGTGATCATTATTAAAAACAGCGATGGTTAGAAAACAACCTCAAGCTCATACAGATTTTGAGGACATTATGTATTTAGGATTATTCCAATGACTTTCAGATCATGTAAAAACATGTACTTGTCTACAGATCCATTTTTATTTAATTGTCTTTATTCTCTAAAAACACAGTCCAGTTAAACCTCAGACTTGGATCATGTTGTTCTACTTACACGGTCATTTGAATTTCTCCTGACTCGATGAAGGGGACATTACTTTGTCAACCATTTCAAAGTTAAATTCATGCAAATGTTGAAGCCAGAACGATGACTCTGTTTTTGTTTACAGGAAGCAGAGTTTAAATACAGCACACAAACAACCCCTTACATTAGACTAACTTTAATTCCCTTGTTTCTTATCAAAACCTTTTTTATATGCTTGAGTGAGAGGCGACGACACATGTCCAGTATGATAATGAAGCACATTCACAAAATTGTCAAAGTTGACCAAAGTGCTATAAAACCCATGAAAACTGAAACATGAAAATAAAACAAATGAGAGCAAAGATTAAATCAATAAACAGAAAGATTTAAAATATTTTCAAAAAAGAGGGAGAAGGATGGTCAAGGTACATGATGTTTTTCTTTTGCTTACTTCTGCTCCATAAGGACCAAACCAAACAAGGCATATTAAGATCATAATTCATGTACAACAACTTCCTAACTCACTATCATTAAACAATAATAAGAAGGGCAAAATCTTGGTCAATGTCCCATTAGCTGTAACATATGTTCTTGTGGAATAAGGTAATTATAAGCAGTCAGGATGCTACTAATTAGCATGCTTGTTAGCAAGTATTAGTGGTGAGTATTGTAATTAAAGGTGTTAACAAAAATGTTATTTATAAACTTTATAAACTGTCGCCCCGTTCCCGTCACTTTCTCCCGCCTCTCAAGAGTTGAGGTGCACACTGGTTGTCATGTGGTATGGTTAAGATCATGGTGACCACACTGAAGCTTCAGTGTTTAGCCAACTGTGTTTTTATCTTGAAACATTTCTGCCTTCTAATCATTTCCATCGCTGCAACACCTGTTGGTTTGACCTGATAACTGATCTCATATCTGGTAAAGCCAGCACTTCAACATAGCATGCTTCCTTAATGTTTGATCATACAGTAAGGTCACTTTATCATTTCCTTAAGTAGATATATTACTGATCAATCCTTTAATGTTAAAATAAAGTTGATATATTTCAGCATGTTGCAACGCTGAGGAAAGTATGCAGAACAAGTATCTATAAATCAGGTTCTGACTTTACAATCCTTTAATGTTGATTCGTTCGTGCAGATGGGATAAGGAGCTGGTGTTGAATATCTTTAGATTTGCATGATAGATAGATAGATAGATAGATAGATAGATAGATAGATAGATAGATAGATAGATAGATAGATAGATAGATAGATAGATAGATAGATACTTTATTGATCCCGAGGGAAATTCAAAGCATCCAGTAGCAGTATACAGACAGGCAGGACACAAGGCATTAGTTACAATACACACCCGCTGTCCCCCCTCCCCTCTGTATACAATAAGGATAGGATATAACTTTATTGATCCCCAATGGGGAAATTCGGGCGTTACAGCAGCAGCAGCAGTGCAGAATCAAAAACAAAAGTCAAAATCGAATAAAAAAGTAACAACATAAGCATAAATACAATCCAGGTAGTAAGGGGGGGATATATACAGAGGACTATAGCACGGTGGACTCAGCAGGGCAATGGAAAAGATATTAATAATACTGTGCAGTGAATGGCATGTTAAAGTGACCAGTGAAAGAATTTAAAGTGGCATTGTGATCAGAGGGTTATGTAAACAGTATTGACTGTTATAAGCATAATAAATATAGTGCAGTTTGACTGGAGTATAGATATATAGTTATAATAATATAAGAGTGTATTGTAATAATGTAATATATAATATAGATAGTATAGTATAGATATAATATAATAATAAAGGTAACATAAAAACATTCTAATAATATTGTATACTATATATAAAGAGAATATATATAAATAAATACAGGCTAGCTCCTGCTGTTGTACAGCCTGATTGCTGTGGGGACGAATGAGCGTCTGAAGCGTTCTGTTTTGCTCCTGGGGGGGAGGAGGCGTTGGCTGAAGGAGCTGCTCATCTCCCACAGCTCGTCATGGAGAGGGTGAGAGGAGTTATCCAGGATGGATATGATTTTGTCCTTCATCCTCCTCTCAGCCACTGTCTCCAGAGTCTCCAGTTCCAGACCAACGACAGAGCGGGCCTTCTTAACCAGTTTATTAATCCTGTTTGCCTCACCAGCCTTGATGCCCCCCCACCAGCACACCACAGCAAAGAAGAGTGTGCTGGCCACCACAGACTGGTAGAAGGCCTTGAGGAGTCTGTCGCAGACACTGAAAGACCTGAGTCTCCTCAGGAAGAACAGCCTGCTCTGTCCTTTCCTGAAGATGGCTTCAGTGTTATGGGACCAGTCCAGCTTGTTGTTAATGTGAACCCCAAGGTACTTGTAGGAGTCCACCCTCTCCACTTCCTCCCCCTGAATGATGACTGGGGCAGGGGGGCACCTCTTCCTCCTGTAGTCCACTACCACCTCCTTTGTTTTGGCGATGTTGAGCTTCAGATGGTTGTTGTTGCACCATGTGACGAAGCTCTCGATCAGACCTCTGTACTCGTCCTCGTTGCCATCAGTGATGCGGCCCACGATGGAGGAGTCGTCAGAAAACTTTTGGAGGTGGCAGGAACCAGAGTTAAACCTGAAGTCTGAGGTGAAGAGAGTGAACAGAAAGGGTGCCAGAACAGTTCCTTGGGGTACTCCAGTGTTGCTCATCACCACATCAGAGACACAGCCGTCCACTCGGACGTACTGTGGTCGGCCAGTGAGGTAGTTGTAGATCCAGGCTGTGGTGTCAGGGTGCAGATGAATATCCAGCAGTTTTTCCCTCAGGAGGCCGGGCTGGATGGTATTAAAAGCACTGGAGAAGTCAAAGAACATGACTCTCACAGTGCTTCCCTGCTTCTCCAGGTGTGACAGGGCTTTATGGGTCAGGAAGATGATGGCATCCTCCACGCCGATGAGCCGCTGGTAAGCAAACTGCAGTGGATCTATGAAAGCAGTGAGCAGGGTCTTTAGCTGCTGGAGAACCAGCCTCTCAAATGTCTTCATGACATGTGACGTGAGTGCCACAGGCCTGTAGTCATTAAGAGAGCTGGGACGACCAGTCTTAGGAACTGGTACAATGCAGGAGGTCTTCCACAGGTCAGGCACCAACATCAGCCTGAGGGAGAGGTTGAAGAGGTGCCGAAAGATTCCTGCGAGCTGCCTAGCACACACCTTGAGGATCCTGGGGCTGATGTTGTCTGGTCCACTGGCTTTTGTTATGCAGAGCTTGGAGAACTGTCGTTGTACCTGGCTCGTAGTGAGAGTGAGAGTGGGGGGAGGGTGTGGGGGACTGTTCTTTGTTTCCGGAAGTAGGGAGCTGGGGGGTGGGGGGGGTGGAGTGGGACTGTCCTTTGAAGCTGCTGCTGGGGCAGGGCTGTCCTTTGAAGCAGCTGGTGAGAAGCTGAGAGAGGGGAAGGTAGTACGGTCGTTGATGGGGGGGCAAGCCGAGTCACCAACAGAGGTGCGAATGGCAGTTGGAGTGATGGTTGAAGACCTAGACCCACTGTCTGAGCTCACCGGGGTGGGGGTTGAGTCAAACCTATTGAAAAATAGGTTCAGCTCAGCAGCAAAAACTGGGTCTCCTTCAGCTTTGGTCACAGGCTTGCTGTAACCAGTCATCTGCTTCATGCCATTCCACACCTCCTTTGAGTTGTTCTGGCCCATCTTGGCCTCAATCTTCTCCTTGTAGCTGTTCTTGGCCTCCCTCAGCTTCTTCTTTAGAATCTTTTGGACAGCCCTGAGCTCCTCCCGGTCTTTAGCCATGAATGCCCTCTTCTTGCTGTTAAGAAGGCCTTTGATGTCTTTGTTGATCCATGGTTTGTTGTTGGAGAAGCAGCGAACCTTCTTAGTAGGGACTATGGTATCCTCACAAAACCGGATGTAATCTGTAATGCAGTGAGTGAGTCCTTCAATGTCATCACCGTGTTCCTCCTGAAACAATTCCCAGTCTGTGACATTAAAACACTCCTGCAGGGCCTCCTCAGAGTCTTTAGACCAAACCTTCACAGTCATCTTTCTGGCCACCTGTTGTTTCACCAGGGGCCTGTAGGTGGTATCAAGGTGGATGAGGTTGTGGTCTGATTCCCCGAGGGGTGGGAGGGAAGAAGAGCTGTATGCTCCCTTCACGTTGGCATACAGCAGGTCTATGGTTTTATTCCCTCTTGTAGCGCAGTTTACATACTGTTTAAAGTTCGTCAGTACAGAGGAGAGAGTGACATGATTAAAGTCCCCGCTGATCAGTATGAGGGCACTGGGATGCTGTGTTTGTAGCCCCGCGATCACAGTGTGTATGACGTCACTCGCGCTCGCAGCTACAGCTGATGGTGGGATGTAGACAGCAACAATGATGGCATATGAGAACTCACGTGGTAGATAATACGGGCGTAATCCTACCGCTAAAAGTTCAGCGTCGGGAGTGCAGACCCGTTCCTTCACAGTTATATGCCTGGGATTACACCATTTAGAGTTAACAAAGACAGCAAGGCCTCCTCCTCTCTTCTTACCGCTCTGTCTCCCCCGGTCCGCTCGTACCAGCGTGAAGCCGGCCAGGTCGATGAGACTGTCCGGTATATTCCCATGTAGCCATGTCTCCGTGAAGCAAAGCAGGCTGCTCTCCCTGTAGACCCGCTGGCTGTTTATTAAAGCTGTGAGTTCGTCCGCTTTGTTTGCGAGTGACCGGACATTCCCCATAATGATCGACGGCAGAAAAGGTTTAAATTTACGGACTCTCTCGATCCTCTCTCTTCTCCTCTCCTTGACTTTAGTGCCGGCTTTCCTCCCCCGGCGTACCCCTCTCCATAAGTCCTCAGGGATGCGTGAGGTTGGGACACCGGCTCCATGCCTGAGGCGCAGTAGTTCCTCACGACTGTACGTGATCATTCCGGCAAGAAGAGAAAAAAGTCCCGAAAAAAGTACCGTACTTCACTTAGTGATGCTGCAACTAAAACGCTGCAGTAGTGCAGGCAATATGCCCAAAAATAATACAAAAAATAACAACAATAATAACAGTTGATAATAATAATAATAATCCCCCAAACAAGATTTAGCAGCCCCTATGTGACTAAGAATAAACATAATTATATGTTAAACCTGTGCAGTTAGCATTAGCAATTAGACTTAAAACTTATATAGCATAATGTACATAACCTGTGAGGAGAGAAAAACATGTGTTGGTTAAAAGAGACCTGTAAACAGTTAAGGGACCTTAGAAACAAAGTGCTGGCCTTCTAGAAACTAGTTACATGTGCATGTACAGGTGTTTGAGATAGTGCCAGAGGTGTGAGTACAGTCGTTAAACAGTCAATGCAGGGATGTAAATTGGCTCACCAATATAAAGGAGCAGTGATTAGCATTAAGTGTCCAAGACAATATGGTGAAACCAGGAGTGATTATCATCATTAAAGTACCCAACTATTGAGGAGCAGATTAGCATTAGTGTTGAAGACAATAGAGTGAAACTTGACCTAATTAGGGTGATCATGTCAACCATTACATATGTAGCATAACACAACAGTAGGATGAAACAAGACATGATTAGGGTGATTATCTTTAAAGTGACCAGTGCTCAGTAAGGTGACTATCAATATGCATTAAAGTGTCCAACTGGGGGCTGACTCTGAGGTCAGCAGTGCAGATGAGGAATGAGAAAAAGTGAAAAAAAGAGTCCAGGGTTCACCGTGTGCTTCTTCCCTGCCGTGACAGTGAAGTGTTGTACAGTCTTATGGCCAGGGGGACAAAAGAGTTCTTGAGCCTGTCCGTGGAGCACGACTGTGACAGCAGTCTGTCACTGAACATGCTCCTCTGACCGGTGAAGGTGCTGTGCAGAGGGTGGTGTGTGTTGTCCATGATGGAGAGCATTTTGTCCAGAGACCTCTCTACCACTGTCACCAGTGAGTCCAGCTCTGTGCCCACCACAGAGCCGGCCCTCCTCACCAGTCTGTCCAGGCGTGCTGCGTCCCTCTTCTTGTAGCTTCCTCCCCAGCACACCACTGCGTAGAAGAGGACGCTGGACACCACAGACTGGTAGAACATCTGCAGCAGCTTTTTGCAGATGTTGAAGGACCCCAGCCTTCTCAGGAAGTACAGGCGGCTCTGTCCCTTCCTGCAGGTAGTGTCCATGTTAGGCGACCAGTCCAGCTTGTCATGCAGCTGCAGCCCCAGGTACCCGTAGGTCCTGACCACCTCCACGTCGACCCCCCCGATGGAAACAGGTTCTAGATGTGGTTTGTTCCTTCGGAAGTCCACCACCATCTCCTTGGTCTTGGAGGTGTTTAGCTGCAGATGGTTGTCACTGCACCACGTCACAAAGTCCTCGATCAGGCTCCTGTACTCCTCCTCCTGTCCATCCCTGACACAACCAACTATCGCAGTGTCGTCCAAGTATTTCTGCATGTGGCAGAGCTCAGAGTTATACTGGAAGTCGGAGGTGTACAGGGTGAACAGGACAGGGGAGAGCACGGTCCCCTGTGGTGCTCCAGTGCTGCTGACCACAGTGTCAGATGTGCAGTCCTTCAGTCTGACGTACTGTGGTTTCTCTGTGAGGTAGTCCGTGACCCACCTCACCAGGTGCGAGTCCACCCTCATCTCGGTCAGCTTGTCTCTCAGTAGGAGGGGATGGATGGTGTCGAAAGCGCTTGAGAAATCAAAGAACATGATTCTCATCACGCTGCTCCCTTTGTCCAGATGAGAGTAAGCCCTGTGTAGCAGATAGAGGATGGCATCGTCCACGCCCACCTTTGCCTGGTATGCAAACTGCAGGGGATCCTGTGTGTGTTGGACCTGGGGTCTGAGGTGTTGGAGCAGCAGCCGTTCGAAGGTCTTCATAACGTGGGATGTCAGAGCGATTGGTCTGAAGTCGCCTGGCTCACTGGGGTTTTTCTTCTTGGGGACAGGGGTGAGGCACGAGGTCTTCCAGAGCACAGGAACCTTCCCGAGCCGCAGGCTCATGTTGAAGATGTGCTGAAGTGGCTCCCCCAGCTCAGCAGAGCAGGCCTTTAGCATCCTGGGACACACCTTGTCCGGGCCTGCTGCCTTCCTGGGGCGGAGTCTCTTCAGCTCCTTGCTCACCTGGTCTCTGGTGATGGTGGGGGGGGGGGGGATGGATTGTCACTGGAGGTTGTGTCTGTCCTGGTGGAGGTGTTGGGGGGAGTGAGAGGGGGGGAGGGGGTGTGTAGAGGGGTGCTGGGGGGACAGGCACTGGCTGCAGCGACGGGGCTGTCGAACCTGTTAAAAAAGAAGTTGAGCTGGTTTGCTCTCTCAGGGTCCCCGTCTTCTGCATTGTTATTTTTCTTTTTGCAGCCTGTGATGGTCTTCATGCCCTCCCAGACCTCCCTCATGTTGTTCTGC
Source organism: Symphodus melops (assembly GCF_947650265.1). Taxonomy (NCBI): domain Eukaryota; kingdom Metazoa; phylum Chordata; class Actinopteri; order Labriformes; family Labridae; genus Symphodus; species Symphodus melops. Next base: position 19,512,185 of record NC_136710.1, on the reverse strand, counting down.
TGCAGCTTCTGTTCTACTTTCCTTCTGTACTCCTCCTTTGCCTCTCGGAGTCTGACCTTGAGTTCCCCCTGCACACGCTTCAGCTCTGCCTGGTCTCCCTCCTTGAATGCCCTTTTCTTCCTGTTAAGGATCTCCTTGACATCGCTGGTGATCCAGGGCTTGTTATTCGGGAAGCAGCGCACAGTTTTAGTGGGAACCACAACGTCCATACAGAAGTTCATGTAGTCAGTTGTGCAGTGTGTGACCCCCTCAGTGTCATCACCATGGGTCTCTTGCAGGGCACTCCAGTCAGTGGTCTCAAAACAGTCTCTGTGAGTGTCCTCTGCCTCAGGAGACCACTTTCTGAAGGTGCGAGTAGTTATTGGTTGTCTCTGGATCATAGTTTTGTACTGTGGCTTGAGTAGGACCAGGTTGTGGTCGGACTTACCCAGAGGTGGTAACGGGGTGGCAGTGTAGGCGTCCTTCACGTTTGCATACAGGAGGTCTATTGTCCTGTTCTTCCTGGTGGGACAGCTTACAAACTGGTGAAAGTCCGGTAGTGTGGAGTTCAAAGTAACATGGTTAAAGTCCCCTGAGATGGCAATGAAAGCATCAGGGTGCAGCGTTTGTAATCTTGAGGTGGTCGCGTGGATGACGTCACACGCAGTCTCGGCGTGCGCACGGGGTGGAACGTAAACAGCAACCACGATCACGTGAGAGAATTCCCTCGGCATGTAGTAAGGACGGAGACCCACCGCCAGCAGCTCGATGTCTTTGCTGCACGTTGTCTCCTTCACCGTAATATGTCCATGGTGGCACCATCTGTTGTTAATAAACAGCGCGAGTCCTCCTACTTTCCGTTTGCCGCTGCGTTTCGTGTCTCTGTCCGCTCTCACTGTAGTAAAGCCCGGTAGATCCACATTAGCGTCCGGGGTGTTTTGAGTCAGCCAGGTTTCTGTGAGGCACATTAAACTGCACTCTCTAAATGTCCGGTTGTTCCTCACAAGAGCAGCCAGCTCGTCTGTCTTGTTGGTTAGACAGTTTACGTTCCCTATAACTATCACCGAACCAAGGGCTTGTACCTCCATCGCTTAGCCGCCAGCTTAGCCCTTACCAGAGCCCCGGCTCGACAGCCTCTGTACCGCCGCCTCAGCTCCTCTGGTATCGGGTGAACGATGCCGGCTTGTCCTGCTGACCGGAGCTAGAGCAGCGTTTCCCTTGAATAAAAAAGTTTTCCGCTGCTATTTCCACGAAAGCACGAAAAAGTATCCATAGGATACATAAAGTTATACACTGAAGGTGTACTATAAAAACTATATAGTATAGTACTATAAAAACTATAAAAGTAGAAGTTGGCACAGAGCCACAACAAACAAAAAACATATCAGACGAGTACGACAGGGACGGAGCTACTGAATGTGCGGCCACTCACGTCGGCGCAGAGGTGAGAAGTGTCTCTGATTAGTAGAGAGTCTTGTTGGTCCTATTCAGTCCACAGAGCACCAAGATGAAGGATAAGTTCTTGCTGGGTCTCTTGTGTCTCTCAGGTCAGTAAACTCTGTTTAATTATACCTGCTTAATATGTTACAATCCACAATGTCTTCAGTAATTAAGTATATTAAGAGGTGGTCTTTATAATTACATTGGCTGGTCTGAAAAACAAGTTAAACAGAAATTCTATTAAAAGCAAAATCAATTGATGAGAGAGCTACAGTAAGACTTGGCCATGAAGCAAAAGGCCTTACAGTTCTGTTTAAAATCAAAGTTTGACAGTACACTGAGGCCACGCCCTTTTGTGTAGAATCATGCAGAGCACAATGGGAGATCTTAAACATGTCTAGAATAGACTGATGCTGAGTTTACAATGATCTGATGAACATGGTGTCAAGATGCATCTTCAAATAGGAACCCAGTAATTATTTAAACATTCAAAAAGGATGGCAGACTTCCCGTTGTGTTTTGAATAATGGTGCCAGGGGATCTTATATACATCCTGACATGTTTTATGTGCATTCAAATTGTTATGCATATAGTTGAAATGTCAAAAGGGATCCCTTTTAGAAAGGTCAAAAGAGAAGCGACGAGACATGAAGGTTTGTCCACACGTCATTTAAAGAAAAAAGGTGAAGAGCACAAGCTGAGGTCTTCAACTTGTCTAGAATACACTGACACTGAGTTTACGATGATTGGATAAATGCCCTCAGACAAGATTGTTCAGTCACCTGTAAAATGTAAATCTGAGTCATTTTTCTTTTATTCGAAATAATATGGCATGCTTCCTGTAATGTTTTGACAATGGGTGTGAGAAGATTTATGTAAATTATTAAGGATTAAACTGTCATGCATGTAAGATAAAAACTCATCTATGAGAAGGCCTTTTTGAATAATTCAAGGGGTGCCGCCGAGCCTTTAAGCCACGCCCACTCATTTAAATATCAAATGTCTGACTTCACCACCAGGATTATGTTTAATAAAATAGACAGACATTGATGCAACTTAACGACCCACTTTAGTGAGCCAGACATGTCGAAAAAGGCAAAAACACAGTTGAATCTTGTTGACAACTGTATCTCCACATAAACAGAAACTTTGTACATGAATAGTTGTGTTAAAGCAGCTTTTTATCATTAATGTTGTAGGTGCAGCAGAGCACCTGTTTAATTACTGCTTACTGTATGTTCTTCTCACAGGCTGGAACATCTCCTCATGCCTTCCCTTTCAGTACCACTATGTAGCTGAGCCTATGACTTGGACTGAAGCTCAGACCCACTGCAGACAGAAGTACACAGACCTGGCCACTGTTGAAAACTATGAAGAAGTAAAACAACTGAAATCCACAGTTCCATCTCTGCTCAGTGATCATTCTGTCTGGATCGGTCTGTACAGTAAAATCCAGTGGAAATGGTCAGACAGCTACACAGGGAGTGGGGCTGATTACAGGAACTGGAAACCTGGAACAGAACCCGACTTTTGGGGACGTCAATATTGTGCATTCATTGGTGCTGATGGAACATTTAGGGATATTTCCTGCTCTTCTATACATCCATTTATCTGTTACACAGGTAAGAGAGAGAGAAAAAGGGGCACGTCCAGACTTTTTTGCTTTGATCAAGAGCTTTGTACCAACAGGAACCTGGGCTTGGATTGGTTTGTACAGAGATCCTGACATTAACTGGTCTAATGGGAGTCTCTCCAAGTACACATACTGGAAAACAAGTTCATCTCCTTTACGCTCCATGAGTGTGGCTTGTGGAGCTGCGCTGTTGCCAAAAGTAGGAGATTGGATTCTGTCAGACTGCAAAACTAAATACCCGTTCATTTGCTACAGCTCAGGTAAGTGATGAACTGACTTTCACTTAAAGAGTTCGTAGCATTAGATGATTATTTGTAATTTATTGTAATGAAGCAGTAACTGGACAGTTCAGTTTCTTCTTTGTTTCTGTGTGACAGTAAAACGGCAGGTGATGAAGATCAGGATGAAGCCAGAGGACTCCACTGTGGATCTGAATGACCCTGCTGTGAAAGCACAGATCCTGAAAAAGGTGAGTCTCCAAACCTTTTTAGAAAACTTTGAATGCTTGTCCAAGTGAGTGATGGGGGAATGTTTTTCTTCATTTGTGTGTTTGACTGTGTTTCTATCCTGTTAGCCTGCCAGGTGAAACTCATTCAAGCTTCCAACAACAATACAGATTGAAGAAAAGGTTTAGAAATGGTTTCCCTTTGTGTCTTTCAGTTCCAGGACCGGCTGAAGGAGAATGGACTGAGTGGAGTCACCCTGAAGTGGAGAGAGCAGCCTGATGGGAAAGTTTTCCACAAGGAGAAGAAAATGTCAAAGAAGAAAAGACTGAGCTGTGAAAGTGAACTATAGCTGTACAGTCTGTAATTAGAGATGGGACAGATCTGATTTAATATCAGAATCAATAACTCAAGACCTACCTTTTTAGTCTGGCTTTTAACTGAGTCTCATGTTGTCTCATTCAGTTAAATCTATTTACATATTATCTGACATTTATCTACACAGTTGTGTGGCACATGCTGTGCTATATTTTTTCTATATTATAGATCATATCGTTGTCTTTTTGTTTTACTGGTTTTACTAGTCATTCAATTTGTGATGTTAGTCCTACAGTCAGTTGTGTGTTCATGTACTTTGATTATCTATGCACAGGTTTGTGAACCTTCAATAAGAATGTTTTGCATTGATTATGTTGTAAATGTTTCCTGGTTATGGATCACATGACCTGTCAGGTGACCTCAGGGGTTTTACATGTGGTGCGTTTGTCTTTTCACTTGTTCATGTCTGATGAAGGGCGAGGGCCAGAAACGTTACATGAGGTGATATTTCCATTAAATTGTACTTCATTCAAGCAGCTGCTGGTGTGCAGACGTTGTCTTTTTTCCTACTAAAATTAAATACTCAGCTATTGGTACATTTAGCAAAAACAGTTATATTTAAATCAAACCTACCGCCATTCACAATTCAGCCGGGTTATGATATTTAAAAAAGGAATGATTTGGTGAACGAAAAATAAAGAGTCGCCCTGTTTTCTGTCAATACTTCAAACAAGATAAATGGAGAAAAGCTGATTTCCTCGGTCCTCTCTCCTCGGCTTCGTTTCCTCCGTGCATCTCTGGTGGGCGGGACTAAGATGCAAGTGGAGGAGACAACTCGGAGGACACTCGGTGCAAATAAGGGAACTGAGATTGGGCCAGAGTAATTCCACCTAAAGATCAGCCCTGTCAAAAAAAATAGAGGAAGATTTTTATTGCTGGACGAAACTACCACTTACATCATCGGACGAATCGTTACAGTTAAAGCCCCGAGTTATTTAGATTTTTTTTTTTTTATCAAGTCCCACCCCTAATATTTATGCAATCTGTCTGTCTTCCTCACACAGTGATTGTTGATCTGAGGTTTTATGAACAAAAAAAGAGTCTTTACTCATTGATACTTCATATCTAATGATATTCTAATTAAAATCCCAGAGAGATTTTATGGTTTCAAAACGTGTGTTATCACAAAGTATGTTGACAACTTCACAGGCAGCTCCTGAAGCCAGCCTGAGCTCTAGGTCATAGAGAAATGGTGACTTTCAAAAAGATGATTTGTTACTCTTTTTTGTTACTCTCTTTTTTTCTCTCACAATGACTCTTCACAGACGATAATATTCTCTCTGTGGAATGTAGAATTGCATAAACCCTTGTGAATTTGTATCATGAGAAGCATGCAAACACAAGAGGGCGGTGTTGCACTTTTTGTGAAATCCCACTCACAGGTACGAGGACGGAAAACAAGCTTAAAGTCCTACAGCCCTCTCAGACTTGTACGTTTGTTTGAATCTCAGTTCAGAGGAAACTGAGATTACCTGTAGACTGGTCATGTGACCTGGTCAGCTGGGGAGACACAGGTGTGTAGGGGGCGTGGCCTGATGGGAACAAAGGGAGAGGGGAAAATGTTAGTGGGGATTTTCTTTTGTTTGGTTTGGACAGGGAAGGGGGCAGAGGAGAGAGGGAAAGAAAAGGTGTTTCTGGAGTTTGTTTTTGTGTGGTGCGGTGTTTCCTCCTCCATATGAATGAGCTGCATGTGTTTTGGAGGACCGTAAAGACAAAGGTATCCTGCATCACCCAGGATAAGGAGGGGAGTTAGGTTGCTGGACGGATGAGTGCCAAACTAATGGACTTTTTTTTCCCACTTTTTTTAGGATATATTTTTTTTCGGTTTCTGAGCTGTTTCCCATGGAGCTAAATTGGATTAAGGAAGCTTTTCCAGGATTGACATTTTCTTTTTTTTTCTTTGAAGGAGGAAAATATTTTCTTTTGCAGGACAGTTTAATGTTTGATTTTGCATTTAAGAGGGCGATCATTTATTTTCTCTAGGGATGCTCGATATTGGCTTTTCTACCGATATTCCGATATTGTCCAACTCTTAATTTCCGATACCGATATCACCGATACCGATATATGCAGGCTTTTTACATGAAAACTGTAACTCTCCTGTGGAATTAACACATTCTCTCATACAGCCACTCAACACGTTCTCGCTGGTGCATTCACTGACTCTCCACATAATCGGAATTATGAACACATGAACTGACTTTACAACATGAACCGTTACAATATGTTGTTGTTTAACGTCATCAAGCACGCGCCCATAAACGTCCCATGCTGCGTTCATGCAGACTCGGAAATTCCAAAATCGGTTCCAATATTGGTTGTAAAAATCCGATACCGATATTTCCAAATATTACATTTTTAAGTCAATATCGGCCGATAATATCGGCCCTCCGATATTATCGGACATCCCTAATTTAAATATAACTGTTTTTGCTAAATGTACCAATAGCTGAGTATTTAATTTTAGTAGGAAAAAAGACAACGTCTACACACCAGCAGCTGCTTGAATTAAATACAATTTAATGGAAATATTACCTCATGTAACGTTTCTGGCCCTCGCCCTTCATCAGACATGAACAAGTGAAAAGACAAACGCACCACATGTAAACCCCTGAGGTCACCTGACAGGTCATGTGATCCAAAACCAGGAAACATTTACAACATAATCAATGCAAAACATTCTTATTGAAGGTTCACAAACTTGTGCATAGATAATCAAAATACATGAACACACAACTGAATGCAGGATTAGCATAACTACTTGAATGACTAGTAAAACCAGTTAAACAAAAAGACTAAAATATGATCTATAATATAGCAAAAATATAGCACAGCAATGTGCCACACAACTGTGTAGATAAATGTAATATATGTAAATAGATTTAACTAAATGAGACAACATAAGACTCAGTTAAAAGCCAGACTAAAAAGGTAGGTCTTGAGTTATTGATAATGATATTAGATCAGATCTGTCCCATCTCTAATTACAGACTGTACAGCTATAGTTCACTTTCACAGCTCAGTCTTCTTCTTCTTTGACATTTTCTTCTCCTTGTGGAAAACTTTCCCATCAGGCTGCTCTCTCCACTTCAGGGTGACTCCACTCAGTCCATTCTCCTTCAGCCGGTCCTGGAACTGAAAGATACATAGGGAAACCATTTCTAAACTTTTTCTTCAATCTGTATTGTTGTTGGAAGCTTGAATGAGTTTCACCTGGCAGGCTAACAGGATAGAAACACAGTCAAACACACAAATGAAGAAAAACATTCCCCCATCACTCACTTGGACAACCATTCAAAGTTTTCTAAAAAGGTTTGGAGACTCACCTTTTTCAGGATCTGTGCTTTCACAGCAGGGTCATTCAGATCCACAGTGGAGTCCTCTGGCTTCATCCTGATCTTTATCACCTGCCGTTTTACTGTCACACAGAAACAAAGAAGAAACTGAGCTGTCCAGTTACTGCTTCATTATAATAAATTACAAATAATCATCTAATGCTACGAACTCTTTAAGTGAAAGTCAGTTTATCACTTACCTGAGCTGTAGCAAATGAACGGGAATTTATTTTTACAGTCTGACAAAAACCATTGTCCTGATTTTGGCAACTGTGCAGCTCCACAAACCACACTCATGGAGCCTAATGTAGATGGACTGTATTTCCAGTATGTGTACTTGGAGAGACTCCCATTAGACCAGTTAATGTCAGGATCTCTGTACAAACCAATCCACGCCCAGCTTCCTGTTGGCATCAAGCTCTGGATCTTCTGGTTCTCAGTGTTGCTCATCACAGTGGCCAGGTCTATGGAGTTCTCCCTGCAGTGCTTCTGAGCGTCAGACCAAGTCTTTACTTCACTGACATAAAAAAGGGCAGGATCCTGTTGAGTCCCTGCAGTTGCAGTTAGAAAAAAAAGTAAATTGCACTAATACTCCATCCCACTCCTTCATCAATCAGTGCACAAGTTGTGCCAATCAAAGAAAGTGTCAACATGCCCCCGTTTCTCTCTATTTTACCTGTGTAGCAGATAGAGGGATGTATGGAAGAGCACAAGGAATCCGACCATACTCCATTACCATAAATGGAAACACAGAATTGAACTCCGTTAAAGTTGGGTTCTATTCCAGGTTGCCAGTTCCTGTAATCAGCCCCACTCCCTGTGTAGTTGTCTGACCATTTCCACTGGATCTTACTGTACAGACCGATCCAGACAGAATGATCACTGAGCAGAGATGGAACTGTGGATTTCAGTTGTTTTACTTCTTCATAGTTTTCAACAGTGGCCAGGTCTGTGTACTTCTGTCTGCAGTGGGTCTGAGCTTCAGTCCAAGTCATAGGCTCAGCTACATAGTGGTACTGAAAGGGAAGGCATGAAGAGATGTTCCAGCCTGTGAGGAGAACATACAGTAAGCAGTAAATAAACAGGTGCTCTGCTGCACCTACAACATTAATGATAAAAAGCTGCTTTAACACAACTATTCATGTACAAAGTTTCTGTTTATGTGGAGATACAGTCTTCAAACTAAAATAATATGTACACTGGCTTCTTCTACAATTACAGTAAAAAAAAAAATGCATCAAAACCTGGATAATTAAAACATTCAGTGTTTCATTGATTTTCCTTTTTATTGAATTTTCATGGTTAACATTTTTTTTCAGACCAGCCAATACAATCATAAAGACAACCCTTTAAAACACTTAAATACTGAAGACATTGTGGATTGTAACATAATAAGCAGTTATAATTAAACACAGTTTACTGACCTGAGAGACACAAGAGACCCAGTAAGATCCTCTCCATCATGGTGATGCTCCGTTGACTGTAGGACTGTCTCCACTAATATCACTGAGGACATGAAGTAATTCTAGGGACACAAACGTCCAGCTCCTCCTCTCTGTTAATGAGACAGTCCACAGGTCTGTTACACTCTTTATGGACAGAGGTTGACAATATCAACATTTGAATCCCACCCTGTTTCTTCCTGCTTTTCCAAGTTAGTTATTTACGGGATATAAAATAACTGTCACACATGATGCTATCAGTAGACAACAAACTACCAGTCATCGTCTGTGAATATTCAAAATAACTCCAGGGTAACCATAGAGCTGTCTGTCTGTATGTTTATAAATTCATGTCTAAATTTGACTTTATTTGAGGGGAGGAATGTTGGAAAAACAAATTCCTAATTTGCGTATCCAGGACACAGATGCTGTGTTTTTACATTTACAGCATGCTCAGTCGGGTTTTGAGAAAAGCAGAAGTAAAGATACATTTGCATCCACATCTTCAGTGATGTTCCTGGAATAATCAGGTGATTTAGCTCTCTCAGCATCACACACTATTATCGAGGTTGATCAGACCCCTGAGTGTGTCCAGTTAGCTAGCTACTATCTCATGGCTCTTCTCTTCACAGCCACAACCATCCTGAGGCCTTCTCAGCCTCATTGGTCATCATACCTGTTGATCTCTGCTCCCTCTCTCCCTTAATGCCAGAGCAGGTAGACTCTGACCAGAGAATCAGCTGCAAACCACCGACCACTGGTTTTTGTGTCTCGGATAGAGACAGAAAAAAACCGTTGTAAGACGCCAGCGACACATTTTTGTTAACACTTTGAATCACTATATTCACCACTAACTAGTTGGTTATTAGCATGCTAATTAGAAGCATACGTGTTGCTTTGTAGTACCTTATTTCACATCTACATTTTATACATGTTCACCACTTATGTCATTAACCAAGATTTTGCCCTCCTTATTATTGTTTAACGATAGCAAGTTAGGAAGTTTATCTACATGAATTAAGATCTCAATATGCCTTGTTTGGTTTGGCTCTTATAAAGCAGAAGTAAGCAAAAGAAAAAGATCATGTTCATTCAACATAGTTTTCCTTCTTTTTAAAAAAATGTTTTAAATTATTCTGTTTATGGATTTAATCTTTGCTCTTATTTGTTTTATTCTCACGTTTCATTTCTGGGGATTCATAGTTTTTTGTTGGTACTTTTCTTCTCTTATATCAGTTTTATTTTCATGTCTTTCTCTACCTTGGTTTTGAAGCATTTTTGTGAACTATGAGAATTTTGTAAATGTGCTTTATTATCAAACCTGACATGTGTTGTCCTCTCTCACTCAAACATATAAAGAAGTCATTGATAAGAACACAAGGAAATAAAAATTAGTCTGATGTAAGGGGTTGTTTGTGTTTGTGTGTATATCATCTTTACTTCCAGTGAACAAACATTTGCCTGAATTTCCCTTTGAAATTATCAACAAAGTAAAGTCACCTTCATCGAGTCAGGAGAAATTCAAATGACCCTGTAAGTAGAACAACATGATCCAAGTGTGAGGTTTAACTGGACTGTGTTTTTAGAGAATAAAGACAATTAAATAAAAATGGATCTGTTTTTTACATGATCTGGAAGTCATTGGAATAATCCTAAATACATAATGTCCTCAAAATCTGTATAATCTTGATGTTGTTTTCTAACCATCGCTGTTTTTAATAATGATCACATGATCATGGTCATCATGCAAATGAACATCTCAGACAGTCAAATGATGACTCACCTCAGGTTCAGTGCTGTCTGTCTTCTCACTGTGAGAGGGCAATACATCCAACCAACAATCCACACAGAACATAAAAAGTATAAAAATAATCATAAACAACATTGATGTGATAATGTGTCTGAACACCAAAAGATATTACAGAAGAGACACAAAAGATAAAATCATAAGAACATAAATTGGTGCATAATATTGAGCACAATGCAGGGAAAGAAATCTTCGTTAATATAAAATTCTGAAGGAGACCCCCAGAACCCGTACCTGATGGTTCCCCCTTTCTAAACAAATACGTAAGTATGTTTCAAAATAAATTCAATATTAAATATCTCTGCATTAACATTTCCACCAGGCTGTCAGAGTAATTCAACCTAAACATCAGCCCTGTCAAAAACAATAGAGGTGGATTTTTATTGCTGGACTAAACTAATAATAATAATAATAATAATAATAATAATAATAATACATTTTATTTGTAAGCGCTTTTACAAGAGCTCAAAGGGACTTTACATGTAAAAATCACAATGTACAGTTAAAAACAGCAAAAAACAGTATAAGACAGAAAAACAGAAAGAAAAGAAGGGAAAGAAGAAGTTATGTATTAAAAGCTAATTCAAAAAGGTGAGTTTTGAGCATGGTCTTAAAGTTGGGAGGTGTGTGCAGGAACGGATGGGTTTGGGGAGTGAGTTCCAGAGGGAGGGGGCAGCGATGGAGAAGGCTGTGTCTCCCCAGGTTCGGTGCTTGGTCCGTGTAGGTGGTGAGAGGATGTTTCCTTCAGATGAGCGGAGGTCACGGGAGGGGGTGTGGTAGTGAAGCAGGTCTGTGAGGTAAGGTGGGGCCAGGTTATTTAGTGCTTTGTGTGTGAGGAGGATGATTTTGAACTGTATGCGGTGAATGATGGGGAGTCAGTGCAGGTCACGGAGGACGGCAGTGATGTGGTCTCTGGAGCGGGTGTGGGTGAGCAGGCATGCGGCTGAGTTCTGGATGTATTGCAGTTTATTGAGGAGTTTGGATGGTGAACCATGGAGGATGCTATTGCAGTAATCTAGTCTGGATGTGATGAATGTATGGATGACAGTGATGTGGAGACAGGATTCCAGACGGGAGAGCAGGATGGAGTGGTTAATGGTGTCTAAAGCAGCTGTGAGGTCAAGGAGGATGAGGATGGTGAGGTGTCCGGAGTCGGCTGAGAGGAGGAGGTCATTGGTGACTTTTAAAAGAACTGTCTCGGTGCTGTGCTTAGTACGGAAACCAGACTGGAATGATTCAAAAAGGTTATTGGAGGTGAGGTGGGTTGTGAGTTGTGTGTCGACAGCACTTTCCAGAATTTTTGACAGGAAGGGGAGGTTGGAGATGGGGCGGAAGTTGTTTGGGTTTTCGTGATCAAGACCGGGTTTTTTGATGATGGGTGTGATGGCAGCCAGTTTGAGGGTTTGGAGAACAGAGCCGGTGCAGAGGGAGGAGTTAATGATGTTGATGACGAGTGGGGAGATGACAGGGAGGCAGTCCTTGATGAGTTTGGAGGGTATGGGGTCCACGGTACAGGTGGAGGTTTTTAATCCGGTCATAATGGTTGTAAGTTGTGCTGGCAGTAATGGAGAGAAATGGGTCAGGTGATGGGTAGTGGTGGGCGGTGAGGCAGGTGGTGAAGCAGGGGGGAATGAAGGTTGGGAGATGTTGAGGTTTCTGTAGATGGTGTTGATTTTTGATTGGAGGAATGATAAGAAGGATTGACATTTTTCAGTGGTGAATGATGAGGAGATGTTGTCGTGAGGTTTGAGGAGGGAGTTTATGGTGGAGAACAGAGCCTTGGGGTTGTTGGAGCCAGAGTGGATGAGATGGGAGTAGTAGGTGGACCGGGCAGCATGAAGTGCTTCTTTGTTATGTTGAAGGTGATCAGTGTATGCTGAGAGATGAACTGATAGTCCGGTTTTATTGTGGAGTCTTTCAAGTTGCCTTTTCCGGGTCTTCATTTGGCGGAGTGTGGGGGTGAACCAGGGGGCAGAGTGTGTGAAAGAGACAGTTTTGGTTTTGACGGGGGCTAACTGATCGAGGCAGGAGTTGTTGTTGTGTTGTTATAATAGATTACAAGGTCAGTGGGTGGATGATGGATTTAAGATTTCTGAAAGTTATGGTCTGGTTTTGTTTAGTGGTGGGGACAGGGATGTCTATCTCCATGGTGATGGCCAGGTGGTCGGAAATGTGCAGGTTGTGGCTGGTTAACTGTAGGATTAGTGGAGCAAACCAAGTCCAGAATGTGACCACGGCTGTGTGTTGGGAAGTTGATGTGTTGGGTGAAGTTGAAACATTTTAACAGTTCAAGAAATTCTGTGGCCGGTTTATTGTCTGTATTGTCAATGTGAAGGTTGAAGTCACCCAGGAGGAGAACAGATGGTGAAATGGCAGATAGCTGTGTTAGAAAGTCTGAAAGATCAGAAAGGAAGGAGGGATGTGGTTTCGTGGGGCGATAGATGATAGCTGTGACCAGAGGGCAGGGGCCAGAGAGTTTGTACGCTAGGTGTTCAAAGGAGGGGAAAGGAGGAATGGGGATAGTCGTTGTTTTTATGTTTTTCCTGTGGATAGCAGCAATTCCACCTCCCCGGCCTTCTGTGCGGGGTTTGTCTATGTAGGTAAGTAAGTAAGTAAATTTTATTTATGTAGCACTTTTCGCAGGCAGAGGCCACAAAGTGCTTCACAAACAAAGTTATAACATCACACGCAATATACAGACAGTACAAAGATCATGGCAGCCCTAAAAGAGGCTAATTAAAAGCCTGGACAAATAAAAACGTCTTCAGTTGACTCTTGAAAATGTCAACTGAATCAATTGAGCGCAAAGATGGCGGAAGTTCATTCCAGAGCCTCGGAGCAACAACCTGGAAAGACCGGTCTCCTCTAGTGCGATAATGAGCTCGAGGGACCTTCAACAGATTGTGATCCATAGACCTCAGCGCTCGCACAGGAGCGTAAGGCTGGATCAGCTCACTAAGGTAAGAGGGAGCCTGACCATGCAAGGCTCTGAAAGCCAGAACCAGGATTTTAAACCTGAACCTAAAGGACACTGGCAGCCAGTGAAGGTCTTTCAGAATAGGGGACATGTGGGTCCTCCTATTTGTGCGGGTCAGAATTCTTGCTGCAGAATTTTGAACTAATTGGAGTTTCGAGAGCTCTTTCTTGTTTAGACAGGAAAACAAACTGTTGCAATAGTCTAAATGTGAAGACACAAAGGCATGGATAATGAGCTCCAAATTGTTCTGCGAAACCATGTTTCTGAGTTTGGAGATCTTCCTCAGTTGAAAGAAGCAGTTCCTTGACAGCTGTTTACAGTGCTGCACTAAAGACATGTCTTTGTCGAAGATAACTCCCAGGTTTCTAAGACTAGACTTCACGGACTGGCCTAGGTCCCCCAAGAACTGCTTAATCCCTGGAATTGAGTCATCAGGGGCGAGAATCAATGTTTCTGTTTTGTCAGCATTGAGCTGCAGAGAGTTTTCGCTGAGCCATTGTTTGATTTCTATCAGACAATGACGTAGGGAGCTCAGTTTCTGGATCTCGGACGGCTTAAAAGAGCAGTACAGCTGGATATCATCAGCGAATAGGTGGAAAGAAACATCACCGAACCTTCGTATGATCTTTCCCAGAGGGATCAAATACAACAAAAACAAGACAGGACCCAAGACGGAACCTTGAGGTGAATCCTGTGGGGGTGACTTGGTTTAATGGAAAATAGTCCAGAGGTTTTTGCCAGGTTTCAGTGAGACAAAGAAAATCCAGGTTATTGTGTGTGATAAATTCACTGAGAATGAGGCTCTTGTTATTAAGACAGCGGGTGTTGAATAAGGCCAGTTTCAGGAGGATCGACGTCCTGACGTACTACGGTGAGCGTATTGCATCACTTCCTGTTGTGTCTCGCTCTATCGCTACTACCGATCGATAGCTCGGTAGCTAAAGCTAGATTGTTTATCCTGTGTATTTTCTTACATTTGTCTCCATTCACTGCACACTCTGAGTAATCGAAATAATCACCAAGCACGTTTGCGTTAAACTACGTACTCTCAGGCTAACTTAGCAGTTAGCCTCTCCTACTATGGCTTCTCTCCCTGCCTCTCCCTCTCCTGCTCTCTCTTGTTCTGTGTGCCAGATGTCTAGTTACTCCTCGTCCTCCTTTACTGATAAAGGTATCTGTATTAAATGTAGTTTATTTATAGCTTTGGAGGCGAGGGTGTCTGAGTTAGAGAGCAGGCTCCGCACCTTTGAGTCAGAGTCACAGTCATCTTACGCAGCAGCAGTGAGCCAGCCACCTGTAGCCGGTGCGGGCCGACATAGTGTTAAATCTCCCCCGGTAGCTCCCGAGCAGCCGGGAGGCAGTGGCTGGGTTACTGTCAGAGGGAGGCATAGTAAGAAAACGAGGCTCACGGCTCCCCACCAACCACTTCATGTTTCAAACACATTTTCCCCACTCAGCGACGCACCCGCTGAGACAAAAACTCTGATAATTGGAGACTCCATAGTCAGAAACGTGAAGTTAGCGAAGTCAGCGGGCATAGTTAGGTGTATACCCGGGGCTAGAGCGGGCGACATCACGGCTCACTTAAAGCTGCTGACAAAGGCTAAACGTAGATTTGATAAATTTGTAATTCATGTCGGCACAAATGACTCCCGACTTCGCCAGTCGGAAATTACTAAAGTTAATGTGGAGTCGGTGTGTAGTTTTGCTAAGACGATGTCGGACTCTGTAGTTTTCTCTGGTCCTCTCCCTAATTTGACCAGTGATGACATGTATAGCCGCATGTCTTCATTCAACCGCTGGCTATCGAGGTGGTGTCCAGTAAACGATGTGGGCTTCATAGATAACTGGCAGTCCTTTTGGGGAAAGCCTGGTCTGCTAGTTAGAGATGGCATCCATCCTACTCTGGTTGGTGCAGCTCTATTATCTAGAAACGTAGCAGAGTATATTAGTCCCAAACCCTGACAACTCATCAGAGTTCAGACCAGGATGCAGAGCTGCAGTCTTACACACTTCTCTGTGCTTCCTTTAGATCTGTTTACCTGCCACTATAGCTGTCCTTGTGACTGTAAATCTAACTGTAACTCAGTTAGATCTTCTTATAGCTGTAACCCTACTTATACTATAGATACTGTGTCTGTTCTCCGCCCCACACCTGTCATAGGCAATTCCAGGCTCAATAAAAGAGGCGTAAATCATAACAATTTAGTCAAAATCAACACTACAAATACGATTTGGCAAAAAAATCTAACAATTAAATGCGGCTTACTAAACATTAGATCCCTAGCATCTAAATCTCTCCTTGTAAATGAGCTAATATCAGAGAATCATATTGATCTACTTTGTTTAACTGAAACCTGGCTTTCTCAGGATGAATATGTTAGTTTAAATGAATCCACCCCTCCCAGTCATTTGAATGCTCATATAGCTCGAGACACTGGTCGAGGTGGTGGAGTAGCAGCTATTTTTAATTCTGGTCTTATAATCAATCCTCGACCAAAGCTGAATTATACCTCTTTTGAAAGTCTTGCACTCAGTCTTTCACATCCAGTCTCTAGAACTTTTCAGCCAGTTCTAGTTGTTATAGTTTACCGCCCTCCTTGCCCATATTCAGAATTTCTATCTGAATTTGCAGAATTTCTATCACACATAGTTCTTAGCAGTGATAGAATAATTGTTGTAGGTGATTTCAATATCCATGTGGATGTTGTTAATGACAGTCTTAGCACGGCTTTCATGTCTCTATTGGACTCTATTGGCTTCACCCAGGGTGTAAACAAACCTACTCATCGATTTAACCACACCCTGGATCTTGTTTTAGCTTATGGTATTGAAATTAACAGTCTGTCGGTTTTTCTGGAAAATTCTCTGATATCAGACCATTTCCTAATAACTTTTGATTTCTTTTTACCAACCTTAACTCCTCTTAATAAAAAAGTGCTCTCTAGAAATTTTAATGATAATGCTGTAGCTAAATTTAAGGAAGCTATTTCAGCTGCCTTTGTTTCAGTTCCATCCCCTAACCCAGTTGAAAACTCCTATAATCACTTTAGTCCCTCTCAGCTAGATCAGTTTGTAGATAGTGCGGTGGATTCACTTAGAGTTACTCTGGATTCAATGGCCCCCCCTAAAACAGAAGCCAATCAAACGACAGAGATCAGCTCCATGGTACAACTTAGAAACCCGTACTCTAAAACTAACGTCACGTAAATGTGAAAGAATTTGGCCAAAACGATAGAATCTCGTTTAATTTGGCAAGATAGTCATAATAGATATATGAAAGCTCTACGGCAGGCCCGCACTGCCTATTACTCGTCTCTTATCGAAGAAAATAAAAACAACCCTAGATACCTCTTCAGCACTGTAGCCAGGCTGACAGAGAGTCATAGTTCATTTGAGCCATCTATTCCTTTAGCCCTTAGCAGTAATGATTTCATGAGCTTTTTTAATGATAAAATTCTAAACATTAGAGACAAAATTAGCAACTTACTACCTTTACTTAGTGCAGGTTCCTCCTATATTTTCGATTCGGCAGAAACGGCTCCAAATTCTGATACTAACCTCAATTGTTTTTTTCCAATTAACCTTGCAGAACTAAATTCGATTATTTCTGCGTCTAAACCGTCAACTTGTCTTTTAGATCCAATCCCAACCAAGTTGTTTAAGGAAGTCTTTCCTCTAGTTAGCAGCTCCATACTAGATATGATCAATATGTCTTTAGCTATAGGTTATGTACCCCAGTCATTTAAAGTAGCTGTAATTAAACCGCTCCTTAAAAAGCCTACTCTTGATTCAGGAACTCTAGCTAACTATAGACCTATATCTAACCTTCCTTTTATCTCCAAGATCTTAGAGAAAGTGGTAGCTAATCAGTTGTGTGATTTTCTCCACAACAACAGCTTGTTTGAGGAGTTCCAGTCGGGATTTAGAGCTTACCATAGCACTGAGACTGCACTAGTTAGAGTAACAAATGATCTTCTGTTAGCCTCAGACAGGGGACTTCTATCTGTGCTTGTCCTGTTAGATCTTAGTGCTGCTTTTGACACAATTGACCATCAGATTCTGTTACAGAGACTAGAACAATTGCTTGGAGTTACAGGGACTGCTTTAAGTTGGTTTAGATCCTATTTATCAGACAGATCTCAGTTTGTGCATGTTCATGATGAGTCCTCTTTGTACACCAAAGTTAGCCATGGAGTGCCTCAAGGATCAGTGCTTGGTCCGATTTTATTTACATTATATATGCTTCCTCTAGGTAGTATTATGAGAACACACTCCATGAACTTTCATTGCTATGCAGACGATACTCAGCTCTACATAGCAATGAAGCCAGAAGACACCAACCAGCTTCTTAAACTAGAAGCCTGTGTCAAGGACATCAGGACCTGGATGACCAGAAACTTCTTACTGCTCAACTCAGACAAGACTGAAGTTATAGTGATTGGTCCTAAGAACCTTAGAGAGACTTTCTCTAAGGTTGACGGCCCTTAGTAGTATTAGTGTAGCCTCTAGTACCACTGTTAGGAACCTAGGAGTTCTGTTTGTCCAGGATTTGTCCTTTGATTCCTACATTAAACAAATTTCAAGGACAGCTTATTTTCACCTTCGTCATATCTCTAAGATCAGGCAGATCCTGTCACAAAATGATGCTGAAAAATTAGTTCATGCATTTGTTACCTCCAGGTTGGATTACTGTAATTCTATTTTAGCAGGGTGCTATGGTAAATCTCTAAAGACCCTCCAACTCGTCCAAAACGCTGCAGCTCGTGTTCTTACTAGAACGAGGAAAAGGGACCACATTACTCCTGTATTGGCTTCTCTCCATTGGCTCCCTATAAAATCTAGAATAGAATTTAAAATCCTTCTGCTCACCTACAAAGCTCTAAACGGTCAGGCACCATCTTAAAGAGTTAATTGTACCGTACTATCCGACAAGAACATTACGTTCCCAGAATGCAGGCCTGCTTGTGGTGCCTATAGTCTCTAAAAGTACTATGGGAGGTAGAGCCTTTAGTTATCAGGCACCGCTCCTTAGGAATCGTCTACCAGTCGGGGTCCGGGAGGCAGACACACTAGGTACTTTTAAGAATAGACTTAAAACTTTTCTTTTTGATAAATCTTATAGTTAGGGCTGGTTTAGGACCAGCTCATAGTTATGCTGCTATAGCCTAGACTACCGGGGGAACTGGCACCAGGATCTCTTATCTCTCTCTCCCTCTTTCTCTCCCAGCTTTCTTATCTTATAGTAATAAGATATGTCTCAAGCAGTAGCTTGTCACTATCTTTGTATTCTAACCTCTCCTTTTGAGCTCTCTTAGGTTCCTTGAGCTCTCTTAGGTTCCTTGGGACTGTTGGTGAGGATGGCCTGCCCAAACAACCCCCCCCCCTCCCCCCGAGGATGGCCTGCCAGACCCCCCCCCCCCCCCCCCCCCCCCCCAACCTATCCCATCCTATTCTTCTTTCTGCATCTTGTCCCATCTCCCCCATCCCATTTTCAAGCCCAGCACAGTTTACGCAGATGGCTGTTCCGTCATGAGCCCGGGTCTGCTGAAGATTTCTGCCTGTTAAAAGGAAGTTTTTTCTTGCCACGGATTAAGCTGGGCTCTTGTAATATAGCCATCAGTAAGGTCCTTTACCTGCTTTTTGTAAACATAACAATGAGCATGGTCTTGTTACCTGCTCTTTTGTTAATGTTAACAGACAAACAGTAAGGTCCTTTACCTGCTATTGCAAAGTGTCTTGAGATAACGCCTGTTATGAATTGACGCTATATAAATAAAGATTGATTGATTGATTGATTGAGGTGATGTTGCTTTGGGAGAGGGTGTGATGACCGGGGGAGTGGACGGAGATTTGCCGGATTAATATGTCTTGTGTTGAGTGGACAGAGGCGTCTGTGACTGATGATGGTGAAGATATGTGTGATAGGTTGTTGTTGTAATGACTGATGAGGCCAGGGAGGGGAGCTGGAGGGCGGGACCGTAGAGCTTTGGCAGGAGAAGAAGAGTAATTTGGGGGGGGGGGGTGTGGCAGGTAAACAGTCATGCAGGCTCACGTGTAGCAGTGTGGACAGCGTGTTGGATATTAGCCGCTAGCAAGCGGCTCCTGTGTCTGTTTGGGTGAAGTTCCTCAGTTTTGAGGAGTTGGGAGTGGTTCCAGAAGAGATTAAAATTGTCTATGAATTTGATTTTGCGAGCGAACTACCACTTACATCATCGGACGAATCGTTACAGTTCAAATAAAAATAACTCAACCAATTTTCGATGAAGTGATTAATTTCTATTAATTAATTAGAAAACCATGAGTTCATTAGATTCTTTAAGTCCCACCCCAAATATGGAATACACTCGTACTTCCGGCGCTGTGTGCGACGGCTGCCTCTCCAGCAGCTCTCTCTCTTTAGTTTTTTCTTAACGTTTTTTTTTTTTACTTTTTAGCCTTTTGTTTACTCTTCCCTGCGAAGAGATCGTATGCTTTATATATCCTATGGATACACTTAAGTTTAATACCCGACCAGGAGCCAGGTTTCTCACTTTTTCTCGTGAGGAACTGCTGGCTCTAAGGACAATGGGACACGCCGGGGTACGACACCCGATACCGGAGGAGTTAAAGAGGAAGACGAGGGGCTGCAAGGCTGGAGCCAAGGTAAAAGCCGAGAAAGCGGAGAAACAGAGGCGATACAAGCCATCGATTCCCTCCGTCATCATGGGGAATGTGAACTCACTGCCGAACAAGATCGACGAGCTGTCCGCACTGAACAACCAGCGGATCTACCGTGAGAGCAGTTTGTTTATATTTACGGAAACATGGCTAACCGACCTAGTACCCGATGCTAACGTAAACATGTTGGGATTCACTGCCGTGAGAGCCGACAGAGACACGAAAGCGAGCGGGAAAAGTAAAGGTGGGGGACTCATCATGTATGTTAACAAACGCTGGTGTAACCCAGGACATATCTCCGTAAAGACAGTCTCATGTTGCCGGGACCTCGAGCTGCTAGCTGTTAGCCTGCGGCCTCACTATCTACCGAGGGAGTTCAGTCACGTGATCGCCATCTGTGTTTACATCCATCCGAATGCGCACGCAGCCACTGCATGTGAGAAAATCCACTCTGTCACTGCTCGGCTGCAGACACGGCACCCTGAGGCACTTATGATCATTTCTGGTGATTTTAATCACGCAACTATGGACTCAAGTTTGGCTGTTTTTAATCAAGCTGTGGACTGTCCTACACGAAACAACAGGACAATAGATCTCATGTATGTTAATGTGAAGGATGCATACAGAGCAACTCCCCTCCCCCCATTAGGAAAGTCTGATCACAACTTGGTTCACCTACAGCCATCTTACACACCCCTGGTCCAAAAGCTGCCGGTTAAAACCCGATTCATCAGGAGGTGGTCCCCAGAGATGGAAAGTGCCCTCAGAGACTGTTATAACACCACAGACTGGGAGGTGCTAATGGATCCGCATGGTGAGGATATAGAGGGGATGACACACTGTGTGACGGATTACTTGAACTTCTGCATCGACGTGGTCGCCCCTGTTAAGACTGTACGCTGTTTCCCTAATAACAAGCCATGGGTAACGCGGGACGTTAAGGCTGTCCTTAACAAAAAGAAGGCTGCCTTCAGGAGCAGAGACAGGGAGGCCATGAAGGCAGCACAGCAGGAGGTCAAGTGCTGTGTGAGGGAAGCAAAGGACACCTACAGGAGAAAGGTGGAACAAAAGCTGAGGGAAAACAACATGAGGGAGGTCTGGGAAGGTGTGAGGACCATTACAGGTCACAACACAAAGACCAGGGCCGCAGGGGGAACAATGGAGAGGGCAAACGAACTGAACGACTTCTTCAACCGGTTCGACCAGCCCCTGCCCCCCCCTCTCCCACCCTCACCACAGCCATCTCTCCTCCTTCCCTCTGCACACCTCCCCCCGGAAACCACAACACCCCCCTCCTCAACACAATCTCCACCCCATCTTACCACAGACCAGGTCAAAGGACAGCTGAGGAAGCTCCAACCCAGGAAAGCAGCAGGTCCGGACAAAGTGTGTCCAAGGCTATTGAAGACCTGCGCTGATGAACTGGGGGAACCACTACAACGGCTCTTCAACCTTAGCCTGCAGCTAGGGAGAGTGCCCACCCTATGGAAGACATCATGCATCGTTCCGGTTCCAAAGAAGAACCGGCCCAGCGAGCTGAATGACTTCCGACCGGTGGCACTCACTTCACACCTAATGAAGACGCTGGAGCGACTCCTCCTCAGCCTACTCAGACCCCAGGTACAACACGCCCAGGACTGCCTGCAGTTCGCGTACCAGCCAGGTGTCGGTGTGGAGGATGCCATCCTGTACCTGCTACATCGAGCCCACTCCCATCTGGATAAGGGAAGCGGCACTGTGAGGATCCTCTTCTTGGACTTCTCCAGTGCTTTCAACACTATCCAGCCCCCCCTGCTCCGGGACAAACTGAGCGGGATGGGAGTGGACCCCCACCTAGTGAACTGGATCTCCGACTACCTCACGGGCAGGCCTCAGTATGTCAGGCTGATGGACATCACGTCTGACACTGTGGTCAGCAGCACGGGAGCCCCCCAGGGCACAGTGCTGGCCCCTGTTCTCTTCACCCTGTACACCTCGGACTTCTGCTACAACTCTGAGCTGTGTCACATACAGAAGTACGCTGACGACACAGCCATTGTCGGGTGTATCAGGGACGGCAGGGAGGAGGAGTATCGGACACTGGTGGGGGACTTTGCTGCATGGTGCCACACGAACCAGCTACAGCTCAACACCTCTAAGACCAAGGAGCTGGTCATTGACTTTGGGAGGTCCAGACAGAGGATGCAACCTCTTCTGTTAGAGGGAGCTGAAGTGGAGGCTGTGGACTCCTACAAATACCTCGGGCTGTGTCTAGACAATAAACTGGACTGGACAACACACACCAACCACCTGTACGGGAAGACACAAAGCAGGATGTACTTCATAAGGAGACTGCGGTCCTTTAACATCTGCAGCAAGCTGCTGGGGATGTTTTACCAGTCTGTGGTTTCCAGCGTGCTTTTTTACACCGTGGTATGCTGGGGGGGGGGGCAGCATATCCAAACAGCACACATCCAGACTGGACAAACTGATCAGGCGGGCCGGCTCTGTGGTCGGCATGAAGCTGGCCTCTCTGGTGACGGTGGCAGAGAAGAGGACACTGGACAAACAGCTGGATGTTATGGACAATGCCAGCCACCCTCTGCACACTGTCATCAGCAACCAGAGGAGCCGTTTCAGTGAGAGACTGCTCCTTCTCAAGTACAGAACCAACAGACTCAACAACTCCTTTGTCCATCATGCGATCACGCTCTACAACTCCTCACTTGGGGGGGGGGGGGGGGGGGAGGACCAGAGCACACGGGACAGAGGGGTAGGAGTTGGAGCGTCTTTCTTTCTTTCTTTCTTTCTTTCTTTCTTTCTTTCTTTCTTTCCTTCTACCCTCACTGTGCAATAACACACGGACACTTTCACTCGTATGTGCAATAATAATCTCAACCAAGTGCAATAATTGCAACAATAATCACTGCCTTTTTTTGTATATTTTGCTTCCTCCATGCATATTTCTGGTATATTCCTTCCAATGGAAGAGTGTTCTATTATTGATGCTATATTATTCTGTATGTTGTTACTTACAATACATTTTTTGTATTTTGTGTTACATTTTTGATCTTTATTTTGTACTATTATTATATATGCTGCTGGAACCTAAATTTCCTGAGGGAGTCATCCCAAAGGATCAATAAAGTTTAGTCTAAGTCTAAGTCTAAGTCTTTATGCAATCTAAACAGCGCTGTCTGTCTTCCTCACACAGTGATTGTTGAACTGAAGTTTCATAAGCAAAAAAAGAGTCTTTACTTATCAATACTTATAAGATTTTATGGTTTCAAAACCTGTTATCACAAAGCATGTTGACAACTTCACAGGCAGCTTCTGAAGCCACCCTGAGCTCCAAGTCATAGAGAAATGGTGACTTTCAAAAAGATGAAATGTTACTCTTTTTTGTTACTCTCTTTTTTTCTCACAATGACTCTTCACAGACGATAATATTCTCTCTGTGGAATGTAGAATTGCATAAACCCTTGTGAATTTGTATCATGAGAATGATGCAAACACAAGAGGGCGGTGTTGCACTTTTTGTGAAATCCTATTCACAAGTACGAGGACGGAAAACAAGCTTAAAGTCCTGCAGCCCTCTCAGACTTGTACGTTTGTTTGAATCTCAGTTCAGAGGAAACTGAGATTACCTGTCGACTGGTCATGTGACCTGGTCAGCTGGGGAGACACAGGTGTGTAGGGGGCGTGGCCTAATGGGAACAAAGGGAGAGGGGAAAATGTTTGTGGGGATTTTCTCTTGTTTGGTTTGGACAGGGAAGGGGGCAGAGGAGAGAGGGAAAGAAAAGGTGTTTCTGGAGTTTGTTTTTGTGTGGTGCAGTGTTTCCTCCTCCATATGAGTGAGTTGCATGTGTTTTGGAGGACCGTAAAGACAAAGGAATCCTGCATCACCCAGGATAAGGAGGGGAGTTAGGCTGCTGGACCGATGAGTGCCAAACTAATGGACTTTTTTCCCCCACTTTTTTGAGGATATATATTTTTTTAGGTTTCTGAGCTGTTTCCCATGGAGCTAAATTGGATTAAGGAAGCTTTTCCAGGATTGACAGTTTCTTTTTTTTTCTTTGAAGGAGGAAAATATTTTCTTTTGTATGACAGTTTAGTGTTTGATTTTGCAATTAAGAGGGCGGTAATTTATTTTCTCCATTCATCTTGTTTGAAGTATTTAGAAAAAACAGGGTGACTCTTTATTTTTCGTTCACCAAATCATTCCTTGTTTAAATGTCATAACCCGGCTGAATTGTGAATGGCGGTAGGTTTGATTTAAATATAACTGTTTTTGCTAAATGTACCAATAGCTGAGTATTTCATTTTAGTAGGAAAAAAGACAACGTCTGCACACCAGCAGCTGCTTGAATGAAATACAATTTAATGGAAATATTACCTCATGTAACGTTTCTGGCCCTCGCCCTTCATCAGACATGAACAAGTGAATAGACAAACGCACCACATGTAAAACCCCTGAGGTCACTTGACGGGTCATGTGATCCAAAACCAGGAAACATTTACAACATAATCAATGCAAAACATTCTTATTGAAGGTTCACAGACCTGTGCATAGATAATCAAAGTACATGAACACACAACTGACTGCAGGATTAGCATAACAACTTGAATGACTAGTAAAACAAAAAGACAACGATATGATCTATAATATACAAAAAATATAGCACAGCAATGTGCCACACAACTGTGTAGATAAATGTAATATAATATGTAAATAGATTTAACTAAATGAGACAACATGAGACTCAGTTAAAAGCCAGACTAAAAAGGAAAGTCTTGAGTTATTGATTCTGATATTAGATCAGATCTGTCCCATCTCTAATTACAGACTGTACAGCTATAGTTCACTTTCACAGCTCAGTCTTCTTCTTCTTTGACATTTTCTTCTCCTTGTGGAAAACTTTCCCATCAGGCTGCTCTCTCCACTTCAGGGTGACTCCACTCAGTCCATTCTCCTTCAGCCGGTCCTGGAACTGAAAGATACAAAGGGAAACCATTTCTAAACTTTTTCTTCAATCTGTATTGTTGTTGGAAGCTTGAATGAGTTTCACCTGGCAGGCTAACAGGATAGAAACACAGTCAAACACACAAATGAAGAAAAACATTCCCCCATCACTCACTTGGACAACCATTCAAAGTTTTCTAAAAAGGTTTGGAGACTCACCTTTTTCAGGATCTGTGCTTTCACAGCAGGGTCATTCAGTTCCACAGTGGAGTCCTCTGGCTTCATCCTGATCTTTATCACCTGCTGTTTTACTGTCACACAGAAACAAAGAAGAAACTGTGCTGTCCAGTTACTGCTTCATTACAATAAATTACAAATGATCATCATCTAGTGCTACGAACTCTTTAAGTGAAAGTCAGTTCATCACTTACCTGAGCTGTAGCAAATGAACGGGAATTTATTTTTACAGTCTGACAAATACCATGCTCCTGATTTTGGCAACAGCGCAGCTCCACAAGCCACACTCATGGAGCCTAATGTAGATGGACTGTTTTTCCAGTATGTGTACTTGGAGAGACTCCCATTAGACCAGTTAATGTCAGGATCTCTGTACAAACCAATCCACGCCCAGCTTCCTGTTGGCATCAAGCTCTGGATCTTCTGGTTCTCAGTGTAGTTTGTCACAGTGGCCAGGTCTATGTAGTTCTCCCTGCAGTGCTTCTGAGCGTCAGACCAAGTCTTTTTCTCACTGACATTAAAAAAGTCAGGATCCTGTTGAGTCCCTGTAGTTACAGTTAGAGAACAAAGTAAATTATTAATCCAAATTAAATGTTTAATCAAAGGGATACTAAACCCGTTGGAACATGAATAGGAAGTGAAATTGGGTCATTGATGCAGTAGAAATGTGATTTTTTTTATTTTATGTTGGTGCCTTCTTGACCGAGAAGAGGCAGAAAATGTATTTTAAACTGATTTGAATCAAATTCATGAATTACCAGAATGCACAGTGCCGTAGGCCACTCCCACTGATCTAGGTTGACACCACAAACCAGAGCTAGCTCCTCAGGCTACGAAGCTATCACTCACTATTTAGTTTGCAGATTCATTAAGACTCATGAACGTACTTAATTTTAGTCTCTCTCGGATTTCGCAGACTTTTTGGGGGATTGTTGAGGCCTAAAATGCCTGATTTCGCGGCAGCTTTTCCAAAAAATTGCAATGCATGTTGCAATGTTTTCAGCTGTTTTTTTGCAATTAAATTACGGCAGGAAGCAAAAATTGCAAAATAGTTGCGATTCTTTTTTCATGTCAATTATTTTCTTGCACACACTTTGATGTGAATGAGTGATATTTTAACCTGAGCAGAGCAATTTACTTTGTGAAGCATATTCATCTGTCTCACTCAGTGACGTCTCCCTCTCACATACGCACGTGCGCGCTCCGTGTCTGCTAGCTTAAAAAAACGATCTCAAATATTAAACATGCAGTAAAAAGTGTCGGAGCAGTGTCATCTACACAGCGGCACTTTTTCAGCAAACAGTTGTCATGGAGACAGGACAGACCTGCAGCGCTTTTCTTTTTCAGCATACAACCACTTCATGCACACTCTCCTGAGTGCATATAAACAGGGTAGTGAGTTTGGTACATGGTCACTAAACGTTGGTGACGTAGCCTATAACTCGCCGTTTTTACGGGGGACTACTCTGATTGGTGAAAGTTGCAGGGAAAATTATTTTCATTGTTCAAATTTACAGAAAAGTTGCGGTGATTGGACAAAATTGCAAGGTCGCCCAGAAATCGCAGGGATTGGTTGAATTTACGTCGCGACTTCCTGGAGAGACTGTCATTTGTTTTTCTTTCGAAATGGTTAATTATTGCTTTGTACTGGGTGGTTTAATCCAAACACGGAAAGGACAAGAAGCAAGTTTTTACAACTAGCCCAGTAGAGAAAAAAGATGGCCCTGTTCAAACATACTGGGTAGAATAGATGCCATTGTACACTTGAGAATTTGATGAACATGTTAAAATTAGCCCTGTCTGTTCTCCCTTTGTCTTTTAAATATCACACAGGGCCGCTTTTAATATCTAAGATGCAGAGCTGGCTAAACACTGAAGCTTCTGTTTCTGTGACATGGCAACCTTGTGCACATTGATTCTAGGGAGGAGGCGGGGTGGAGACAGGCCTCTCTCTCCTACGTGTATCCTAATGAATCATCGCTGAATCAGATTTTAGGTCGAGAGAATGAAATAACATTGGACCTTCTTTTAAAGGAGAGATTACACTCCAATAATTTCTGTGCACTATTACTCCATCCCACTCCTTCATCAATCAGTGCCCAAGTTGTGTCAGTCAAAGAAAGTGTCGACATGCCCCGGATTCTCGCTCTCTTACCCTTGTAACACATGAATTGAAAACGGTCAGAGCACAAGGAATCCACCCATGTTCCATCATCTGTAAATGAAACACAGTATTGACGTCCCCAAAAGTTGGGTTCTTCTCCAGGTTTCCAGTTCCTGTAATCAGCCCCACTCCCTGTGTAGTTGTCTGACCATTTCCACTGGATCTTACTGTACAGACCGATCCAGACAAGATGATCACTGAGCAGAGATGGAACTGTGGATTTCAGTTGTTGCACTTCTTCATAGTTTTCAACAGTGGCCAGGTCTGTGTACTTCTGTCTGCAGTGGGTCTGAGCTTCAGTCCAAGTCATAGGCTCAGCTACATAGTGGTACTGAAAGGGAAGGCATGAGGAGATGTTCCAGCCTGTGAGGAGAACATGCAGTAAGCAGTAAATAAACAGGTGCTCTGCTGCACCTACAACATTAATGATAAAAAGCTGCTTTAACACAACTATTCATGTGTCAACAATATTCAACTGTGTTTTTGCCTTTTTTCGACAAGTCTGGCTCATTAAAGTGGGTTGTTTAGTTGCATCAATGCAGTGACACATGAATCCTCGCTGAGTTAGTTATGCTGGTGAATATATATATATATTTATATATATATATATATACACACACACACACACACACACACAGTGTATCCTTTACACTGCACAGGAGCAGCGAACTGCATACACCCTGACAGAGCAGGGGGAGCAATTAATGGTTAAGTGTCTTGCCCAAGGACACATCAGACATGTTGCTCGCAGGAGCTGGGAATCAAACCCTCGACCTTCCGGTTGAGACGATGACTCTACCCACTGAACCACAGCCGCCGTTACGCATTATATATATATATATATATATGTATATCCTTTCTACAGATACTGCTGTACCTTTCCATAGGGCTGCCCTTAAATCTGTCTTTAAGAGTTTATTTGCTTTTGAGTGGTGCCTGTCTATTTTTTTAAACATAATCCTGGTGGTGAAGTCAGACATTTGATGTTCAAATGAGTGGGCGTGGCTTAAAGGCTCGGCGGCACCCCTTGAAATATTCAAAAAGGCCTTCTCATAGATGTGTTTTTATCTTAAATGCATGACAGTTTAATCCTTAATAATTTACATAAATCTTCTCACACCCATTGTCAAAACATTACAGGAAGTATGACATATTATTTCGAATATAAGAAAAATGACTCATATTTACATTTTACAGGTGACTGAACAATCTTGTCTGAGGGCATTTATCCAATCATCGTAAACTCAGTGTCAGTGTATTCTAGACATGTTGAAGATCTCAGCTTGTGCTCTTCACCTTTTTTCTTTAAATGACGTGGCCATGGCGTGTGGACAAACCATGTCTCGTCGCATCTCTTTTGACCTTTCTAAAAGGGATCCCTTTTGACATTTCAACTATATGCATAACAATTTCTATGCACATAAAACATGTCAGGACGTATATAAGATCCCCTGGCACCATTATTCAAAACACAACAGGAAGTCTGCCATCCTTTTTGACTGTTTAAATAATTACTGGGTTCCTATTTGAACATACGTCTTGACACCATGTTCATCAGATCATTGTAAACTCAGCATCAGTCTATTCTAGACATGTTTAAGATCTCCCATTGTGCTCTGCATGATTCTACACAAAAGGGCGTGGTCTCAGTGTACTGTCAAACTTTGATTTTAAACAGAACTGTAAGGCATTTTGCTTCATGGCCAAGTCTTACTGTAGCTCCCTCATCAATTGATTTTGCTTTTAATAGAATTTCTGTTTAACTTGTTTTTCAGACCAGCCAATGTAATTATAAAGATCACTTCTTAATACACTTATTTACTGAAGACATTGTGGATTGTAACATAATAAGCAGTTATAATTAAACAGAGTTTACTGACCTGAGAGACACAAGAGACCCAGCAAGAACTTCTCCTTCATCTTGGTGCTCTGTGGACTGAATAGGACAATCAAGACTCTCTACTAATCAGAGACACTGATATGCAAATCTAAAGACATTCAACACCAGCTCCTTATTCTAGCTGCACGAACGAATCAACATTAAAGGATGGTAAAGTCAGGACCTGATTTATAGATACTTGTTCTGAATACTTTCCTCAGCGTTGCCACCTGTGGAAATAATCAACTTTACTTTAACATTAAAGGATTGATCAGTAAGATATCTACTGAATTAAATGATAAAGTGACCTCACTGTATGATCAAACATTAAGGAAGCATGCTGTGTTGAAGTGCTGGCTTTACCAGATATCAGAGCAGTTATCAGGTCAAACCAACAGGTGTTGCAGCGATGGAAATGATTAGAAGGCAGAAATGTTTCAAGATAAAAACACAGTTGGCTAAACACTGAAGCTTCAGTGTGTTCAACATGATCTTAACCATTCCACATGGCAACCAGTATGTGCCTCAACTCTTTAGAGGCAGGAGAAAGAGGCGACAGAAACTCAAGTTTCACAAAGTTTATAAATAAACATTTTTACTCACCGCTAATACTTGCTGATAAGCATGCTAATTAATAGCATAGTGGCTGCTTATAAGTACCTTATTCCACAAGAACATATTTTAAAGCTAATGGGACATTAACCAAGATTTAATTATTTTTTATTATTGTTTAATGATAGTGAGTTAGGAAGTTGTTGTACATGAATTATGATCTTAATATGCCTTGTTTAGTTTGGCCCTTGTAAAGCAGCAGTATGCAAAAGAGAAAGATCATGTACCTCGACCATGTTTCTCCCTCATTTTTAAAAATATTTAAATCTTTCCGTTTATTGATTTAATTTTGCTCCTATTTGTTTTATTCATGTTTCAGTTTTTGGGGTTTCATATTTTTCATGGGTTTTATAGCACTTTGGTCAACTTTGACAATTTTGTGAATGTGCTTCATTATCAAACTGGACATGTGTTGTCACCTCTCACTCAAGCATATAAAAAAGGTTTTGATAAGAAACAAGGAAATTAAAGTTAGTCTGATGTAAGGGGTTGTTTGTGTACTGTATTTAAACTCTGCTTCCTGTAAACAACAAACAGAGCCTCATCGTTCTGGCTTCAACATTTGCATGAATTTAACTTTGAAATTGTTGACAAAGTAATGTCCCCTTCATCGAGTCAGGAGAAATTCAAATGACCCTGTAAGTAGAACAACATGATCCAAGTGTGAGGTTTAATTGGACTGTGTTTTTAGAGAATAAAGACAATTCAATAAAAATGGATCTGTAGACATAAATGATCAGGAAGTCATTGGAATAATCCTAAATACCTAATGTCCTCAAAATCTGTATAATCTTGATGTTGTTCTCTAACCATCGCTGTTTTTAATAATGATCAAATGATCATGGTCATCATGCAAATGAACATCTCAGACAGTCAAATGATGGCTCACCTCAGGTTCAGTGCTGTCTGTCTTCTCACTGTGAGAGGGCAATACATCCAACCAACAATCCACACAGAACATAAAAAGTATAAAAATGATCATAAACAACATTGATGTGATAATGTGTCTGAACACCAAAAGATATTACAGAAGAGACACAAAAGATAAAATCATAAGAACATAAATTGGTGCATAATATTGAGCACAATGAAGGGAAAGAAATCTGTGTTACTATAAAATTCTGAAGGAGACCCCCAGAACCCCGTACCTGATGGTTCCCCCTTTCTAAACAAATACTGAAATATGTTTCAAAATAAATCCAATATTAAATATCTCTGCATTAACATTTCCACCAGGCTGTCTCAATTCAACTCAACTTTATTTATAAAGCACATTGAACAGCCGTAGCTGTGACAAAGTGCTGTACATACATGAAGAGCACAAACGTAAAACATAAGTAAAACACTAACAGGGTTAAAACAATTAAAACAATAAGAACAATAAAACACAAAAACAAGAACAGAGTCTCATGCTGGGTTAAAAGCCAAAGAATAAAAATGTGTTTTAAGATGAGTTTTAAAAATGGACAGTGAGGGGGCGTGTCTTATGTGCAGTGGGAGATCATTCCAGAGTTTGGGACCGGCAGTAGAAAAAGCCCTATGCCCTCTGAGATTCCGCTTCGACCTGGGTACCTCCAGGAGCAGCTGACTTGAGGCACCGGGCAGGAGCGTAGGGATGGAGCAGTTCAGAGAGGTAAGGTGGGGCAAGATCATTTACAGATTTAAAAACAAATAAAAGAATCTTAAAATGAACTCTAAAGTGCACAGGCAGCCAGTGGAGGGAGGCCAGAGTGGGTGTAATGTGCTCCCTCTTTCGGACTCCGGTTAGGAGATGAGCAGCAGCGTTCTGGACTAACTGGAGCCGCGTGAGGGAGGACTGGCTGACTCCGAAGTAAAGTGCGTTGCAGTAATCCAGCAGAGATGTAATGAAGGCGTGGATTAGCTTTTCAAAGTGCTTGTGCGAAAGAAAGGGCTTCACCTTTGCCAGCCGCCTTAGGTGAAAGAAGCTGGACTTAACAGCTGCACTCATTTGCCGATCCAATCTAAAATCACTGTCCATCTTAAAGCCCAGGTTTGAGACCGTCGGCTTCATATAGCGTGTCAAAGGGCCCAAGTCAACAGGGGGGGTTTCAACAGAGCCACTCGGGCCAAACACCATCACTTCAGTTTTGTTTTCATTAAATTTTAAAAAGTTCAGAGACATCCAGGACTTAATGTCTTCAAGACATGACAGAAGTGGATCCAGACAGAAGGCATCTTTCTTCTTCAGGGGCACATAAATCTGACTGTCGTCAGCATAACAGTGAAAAGAGATACCATGCTTTCTCAGGATAGAACCCAGGGGAAGCAGATACAATGAGAAAAGCAGGGGTCCTAGAATTGAACCCTGTGGGACCCCATATGACAGCGGAGCAGAGCGGGACTCAGAAGCACCAAGGCTTACGCACATTGTTCTTTCTGCAAGATAAGATCTAAACCAGTCCAGGGCGCTACCACAAATGCCCACTAGGTGCTGCAACCGAGACACTAAGATCTTGTGGTCCACAGTATCAAATGCCGCAGTTTGGTCCAGCAGGACAAGGATCACATAGTCTCCAGAATCATTCGCCAAGAGGATGTCATTGAACACTTTTAATAAAGCTGACTCCGTGCTATGTCGTGTTTTAAAACCAGACTGAAAGACCTCCAGGACATCATGCTCTACCAGGAAGGACTTCAGCTGAGCATGGACTACCTTCTCCAGGATCTTTGAAATAAAGGGCAGCTTTGAAATAGATCTGTAATTGGCTAACACCATTCTCACCTGTGCAGCGACGCGAGTGGCCGCACATTCAGTAGCTCCGTCCCTGTCGTACTCGTCTTGATATGTTATTCGTTTGTTTTGGCTCTGTGCCAACTTCTACTTTTATAGTTTTTATAGTACACTTTCAGTGTATAACTATATGTATCATATGGATACTTTTTCGTGTTATTGTGGAAATAGCAGCGAAAAACTTGCTTATTCAAGGGAGAAGCTGCTCTCACTCTGGACAGCGGGACAAGCCGGCATCGTTCACCCGATACCTGAGTAGCTGAGGCGGCGGTACAGAGGCTGTAGAGCCGGTGCGAAGCTAAAGGCTAGGCTAGCGGCTAAGCGATGGAGGTACAAGCCCTCGGTTCCGGTGATAGTTATGGGGAACGTAAACTGTCTAACTAACAAGACAGACGAGCTGGCTGCTCTTGTGAGGAACAACCGGACATTTAGAGAGTGCAGTTTAATGTGTCTCACAGAAACCTGGCTGACTCAAAACACCCCGGACGCTAACGTGGATCTACCGGACTTCACTACAGTGAGAGCGGACAGAGACACGAAACGTAGCGGCCATTGTTGTTTGTGTTTACATTCCTCCGCGAGTGCACATCGAGACTGCATGTGACGTCACCCACTCGAACATCACGAGATTACAAACACTGCACCCTGATGCTTTCATTGCCATCTCAGGGGACTTTAACCATGTTACATTGAACTCTACACTACCGGACTTTCACCAGTTTGTAAGCTGTCCCACCAGGAAGAACAGGACAATAGACCTCCTGTATGCAAACGTGAAGGACGCCTACACTGCCACCCCCTTACCACCTCTGGGGAAGTCCGATCACAACCTGGTCCTACTCAAGCCACAGTACAAGACAAAGATCCAGAGACAACCGGTAACAACACGCACCTTCAGAAAGTGGTCTTCTGAGGCAGAGGAGGCTTTCAGAGACTGTTTTGAGACCCTGACTGCAGTGCCCTGCAAGAGACTCATGGTGAGGACATTGAGGGGGTCACACACTGCACAGCTGACTACATGAACTTCTGTATGGACGTTGTGGTTCCCACAAAAACTGTGCACTGCTTCCCGAACAACAAGCCCTGGATCACCAGCGATGTCAAGGAGATCCTTAACAGGAAGAAAAGGGCATTCAAGGAGGGAGACCAGGCAGAGCTGAAGCGTGTGCAGGGGGAACTCAAGGTCAGACTCCGAGAGGCAAAGGAGGAGTACAGAAGGAAGGTAGAGTAGAAGCTGCAGCAGAACAACATGAGGGAGGTCTGGGTGGGCATGAAAACCATCACAGGCTGCAAGAAGAAAAACAACAACGCAGAAGACGGGGACCCTGAGAGAGCAAACCAGCTCAACTTGTTTTTTAACAGGTTTGACAGCCCCGTCGCTGCAGCCAGTGCCTGTCCCCCCAGCAACCCTCTACACACCCCCTCCCTCCCTCTCACTCCCCCCAACCCCTCCACCAGGACAAACACAATCTCCAGAGACAATCCATCCCCCCTCCCCCCCACTATCACCAGAGACCAGGTGAGCAAGGAGCTGAAAAGATTCCGTCCCAGGAAGGCAGCAGGCCCGGACAAGGTGTCTCCCAAGATGCTAAAGGCCTGCTCTGCTGAGCTGGGGGAGCCACTTCAGCACGTCTTCAACATGATCCTTTGGCTTGGGAAGGTTCCTGTGCTCTGGAAGACCTCGTGCCTCACTGCGGTCCCCAAGAAGAAAAACCCCAGTGAGCCAGGCGACTTCAGACCAATCGCTCTGACATCCCACGTTATGAAGACCTTTGAATGGCTGCTGCTCCAACACCTCAGACCCCAGGTCCAACACGCACAGGATCCCCTGCAGTTTGCATACCAGGCAAAGGTGGGCGTGGACGATGCCATCCTCTATCTGCTACACAGGGCTTACTCTCATCTGGACAAAGGGAGCAGCGTGATGAGAATCATGTTCTTTGATTTCTCAAGCGCCTTTGACACCATCCATCCCCCCCTACTGAGAGACAAGCTGACTGAGATGAGGGTGGACTCGCACCTGGTGAGGTGGATCACGGACTACCTCACAGAGAGACCACAGTACGTCAGACTGAAGGACTGCACATCTGACACTGTGGTCAGCAGCACCGGAGCACCACAGGGGACCGTGCTCTCCCCTGTCCTGTTCACCCTGTAAACCTCTGACTTCCAGTATAACTCTGAGCTCTGCCACATGCAGAAATACTTGGACGACACTGCGATAGTTGGTTGTGTCAGGGATGGACAGGAGGAGGAGTACAGGAGCCTGATCGAGGACTTTGTGACGTGGTGCAGTGCCAACCATCTACAGCTAAACACCTCCAAGACCAAGGAGATGGTGGTGGACTTCCAAAGGAACAAACCACATCTAGAACCTGTTTCCATCGGGGGGGTCGACGTGGAGGTGGTCAGGACCTACGGGTATCTGGGGCTGCAGCTGGATGACAAGCTGGACTGGTCGCCTAACATGGACACTACCTGCAGGAAGGGACAGAGTAGTCTGTACTTCCTGAGAAGGCTGGGGTCCTTCAACATCTGCAAAAAGCTGCTGCAGATGTTCTACCAGTCTGTGGTGTCCAGCGTCCTCTTCTACGCCATGGTGTGCTGGGGAGGAAGCTGCAAGAAGAGGGACGCAGCACGCCTGGACAGACTGGTGAGGAGGGCCGGCTCTGTGGTGGGTACAGAGCTGGACTCACTGGTGACAGTGGTAGAGAGGAGATCTCTGGACAAAATGCTCTCCATCATGGACAACACACAACACCCTCTGCACAGCACCTTCACCGGCCAGAGGAGCATGTTCAGTGACAGACTGCTGTCACAGTCGTGCTCCACGGACAGACTCAAGATCTCTTTTGTCCCCCTGGCCATCAGACTGTACGACACTTCACTGTCACGGCAGGGAAGAAGCACACGGTGAACCCTGGACTCTTTTTTCACTTTTTTCTCACTCCTCATCTGCACTGCTGACCTCAGAGTCAGCCTCCAGTTGGACACTTTAATGCATATTGATAGTCACCTTACTGAGCACAGGTCACTTTAATGATAATCACTCTAATCATCTGGTTCCACCCTACTGTTGTGTTATGCTACATCTGTAAGGGTTGACATGATCACCCTAACTAGGTCAAGTTTCACTCTATTGTCTTCAACACTTAATGCTAATCTGCTCCTCAATAGTTTGGTACTTAAATGGCAATCACCCTAATCATCCCTGGTTTCACCTCTTTGTTTTGGACACTTAATGCAAATCACTGCTCACTACTCATGCATTGACTGTTTAACGACTGTTTAACGACTGTACTCACACCTCGGGCATAAGCTCAAAGACCTCTGTACAAACACCCAGCACACACAGCACACATGCTTCTCTCATGCAAACAGCGCACATGCTTCTCTCTCCTCACAGGTTAGGTACACTATGCTATATAAGTTTTAAATCTAATGCTAATGCCAACTGCACAGGTTTATTCTTTACTCTTAGTCACATAGTCACATAGGGGCTGCTAAATCTTGTTTGGGGGATTATTGTATAGAGAGGGGAGGGGGGACAGCGGTTGTGTATTGTAACCGATGTTTTGTACTGTAACCAATGTCTTGTGTCTTGTGTCTTGTGTCCTGCCTGTCTGTATACTGCTACTGGATGCCCTGAATTTCCCTCGGGATCAATAAAGTATCTATCTATCTATCTAATGTATTCATTTGGTTGAGTGTTTGGTTGCATTAACCACTATTGTCCTTCTTTAAATCAGTGAACGAGACCTTTTTAAAACACTCTAGACGGTGTATGGACATACATGGAAGGGTACGGTAGGATGGAGGAGGACGTTGTCATTAGGCTTGTCTGGAAGATGGAACTGACAGCTGGGCAGAGTGAGACTCAGGGTGGAGGCTCCGTTTCAAGCTTAGTTCTGCCCAGGCTGATCATTGCCCCCAAAAGAGTCAAATTTACAGAACTTACCTAGAATTAGACAAACAAGAGAGGAATGAGTAAGGAAGTTGAATGGATAAGAAAAGGGAAGGAATGGAGGGTGGGTCGTCGAAGAACTGAGACAAACAGTGTAGAGTAGTATGGATTAGTATAACTAGGCTTATCTAGTGATTGGAGGTGTGGCATGGTGTGGCATGGTTCTGCTTCCGGACATAAGTTAATACATTAACTCCCTTTCACTAGCAAGGATTATGCCACAACAGTAGACTTTTAAGATACGATATTGAATGATAGATTTTTATGAATGATAAGACAGATGAATATATGCTAAAGTAATGATTATGATGGAGCAGGACGTTGTCATTAGGCTTGTCTGGAAGATGGAACTGACAGCTGGGCAGAGTGAGACTCAGGGTGGGGGTTCCGTCCCAGGCGTAGTTCTGCCCGAGCTGATCATTGCCCCCAAAATAGTCAAATTTAAATGTAGCTGAGCTACATTTTGAATTTCCCTCGGGATCAATAAAGTATCTATCTATCTAACAGAGGGGATTGCCGTTTTCCTGTCTCAGTGACTGAGATTGATTTTTCAGGTTAAGGCCCGATAAAGCTGTTAAAGTCTGGTGTTGATATGTTTGTCAGAGGCTCGTATAGGCTAAGACAGGAGTCGAGGCGAAAAAGGTTCCCAACTGGTCTGTTTTACTTTGACAGAGAATGAATGCAAGAAATTCTAAAGTGTGAAAGTGTGCCTGAATGTAACGTGCGGACACAGAGGCTACTAAGGTCAGAGATGAATGGAAGGTGCTTGACGGCCATCAGGTTCCTATTATGTTATTTAGTCTTGTACATATTAGTCTTTAATTACTTGTTTATATGTTCTAGTTTATTGTTAATATTTAACGTCTACATATGAGACCACAGTCTACCGAAGTTAAATTCCTTGTGTGTTAAACATACCTGGCCAATTAAACTGATTCTGTTTCCTTACACCTTTGATTCAAGGCAACTGAAAGAGAGAAAGTGTTGCAGTAACTGATTTGGATAAAGAGGTTAATCCCTCCTTAGAATAAAGGAGGACTGGATTTATGGATGGGCTGAGCATGGGTCGTGAGGTTGCAGATGGAGGCAAGTCCAGCAATTCAGCAAATAAACGAAGAGCAATGTGTTTTGAGCATTTCGGTTAGATAGGCAGGCGAAGCACTGGGAGTGAGACTGTTAAGAATGGTTTGTATGATGTACTCATACACACTCATACATACATACCCCTTTTATGAAAAACATACATACATACCCCTTTTATATAAAAATACATACATACCCCTTTTATGAAAAACATCTATACAAACCCCTTTTATGAAAAACATACATACATACCCCTTTTATGAAAAACATACATACATACCCCTTTTATATAAAAATCCATACATACCCCTTTTATAAAAATCATTCATACATACCCCTTTTATGATATAAAACTTACATACATAACCCTTATAAAAATAAAACACACAAACCCCTTTTATAAAATATCAGACATGCATACCCCTTACAAAAAACCGACATACATACCCCTTTTTATAAAGAATAAGACTTACAGACCCCTTTTATAAAATCATACATATATACATACATACAACTTTGAGAAAGACTGAGACATGCATACCCCTTTTAAAAAATAAATATACATACATACACCTTTTATAAAGAATGAGACATACATGCCCCTTTTATAAAAAATGTCCATCCATCCATAAATGTATGCATACAAACATACAGATATGCATGCTTACGTACATTTTTGCATATGTACATACATGTGTTTATTAATTCCGACAAACGTTTATTAATACATACATACATATTCTGACGATTCTGATACTAACATATGCAATAATGTGCATGTACATTAATATTAAAATATACATGCATACATTGGTACATACATATGTTAATACATACATGCATGCATTCATACATACATCAATACATGCATATTTGCATTCATTGATACAGGCATACAAACATGTAGATGTTTTTATACTAAAATTCATATTCACTTGTGCACACATACATTTATAAACATATGTGGATACATACGTTTCTTGATATATACATGTTTATTGACACATACATACATTAATATATACCCACATGTACATACATACATGAGTATATGGATACATACATGAATACATATACATGCATATATCTGTTTATTGATACAGACATACATGCATGTATACATACATACGTAAATATGTGCATTCATACACATACACAGATTCATACAGTCTTCATTCAGACTAACATACATACACAAATATGTGCATGTCTATAATATATAATACATGCATGTTTATTGATGCATACATACACATGTCTAATGATACAGTCATATTATTGATACTGTATTTATGTATGGTCTTATTTATAATTTGCATACATGTTTCAATAAATATATATTTTTATCTTCATCTGTATATAGGCATGTCTGTACGCATGTATGCATTCATGTATGTAT
Organism: Symphodus melops; assembly: GCF_947650265.1. Classification (NCBI taxonomy): domain Eukaryota; kingdom Metazoa; phylum Chordata; class Actinopteri; order Labriformes; family Labridae; genus Symphodus; species Symphodus melops. The sequence goes on along the minus strand of NC_136710.1, from coordinate 19,473,059 downwards.
CTACTCTATGTGCGACATGTATAATACTATAATATAATAATATAATACTATAATATACTTGAATTTACCTCGGGCTCAATAAAGTTTCTGTCTGTCTGTCTGTCTGTCTGTCTGTCTGTCTGTCTGTCTGTCTGTCTGTCTGTCTGTCTGTCTGTCTGTCTGTCTGTCAATGCAAAAATGCATGTATTGTATGTATGAATATATGTATGCATGCATATGTGTATATTCATGTTTGCATGTATGTATCAATAAACGTATGTGTATGTATGTCTTATGTATCTATCGATTGTGTTTTTATAGAAGATGTATGTATGTCTGGTATTTCATAAAAGGGGTATGTATGTATGTTTTAATAAAAAGAGTATGGATGTCTCATTCTTTATAAAAGGTGTATGTAGGGATGTATGTATGTATGTTTTTATAAAAAGGGTATGTATGTCTGATATGTTATGAAAAGGGTATGTATTTCTAATCTTTTATAGAAGGGGTATGTATATCTCATTCCTTATAAAAGATGTATGTATGTATGTATACATATATGTATGTATGTATGTATGTTTTTTACAAAAGGCGTATGTCTGAATTTTTAAAAAAATGGGTATGTATGTCTGATTTTTTTATTACGAGGTATGTATGTCTCATTCTTTAAAAAAGGTGTATTTATGTTTTTTATAAAAGGGGTATGTATGTATAAATGTATGTACTGTATGTATATTTTTAAAAAAGAGGTATGTATGTATGTTTTCACGAAAGGGGTATGTATGGATGATTTTTATGAAAGGGGTATGTATGTCTGTTTTTTACACAAGGGATATGTATGTCTCATGCTGTATAAATGATGTATATATGTATGTATGTATGTATGTATGTATGTTTTTTTCAAAAATAAAAGAAAAGGCATGTTGAAAATCAAAAAACAGCAGACATACCTATGTGGAAAAAAAAAAAAATGACATACATGTGGAAAAAATAACAAAAACGACATACATACATATGTCAAATAAATGAAAAAAATGAAAAACATACATATGTCAAAAAAATACAAAAAACAGCATACATACCTATGTCGAAAAATGAAAAAAACGACATACATACCTATGTCGAAAAATTACAAAAAACGACATACATACCTATGTCGAAAAATGAAAAAAACGACATACATTCCTATGTCGAAAAATTACAAAAAACGACATACATACCTATGTCGAAAAATTACAATAAACAACATGCATACCTATGGCGAAAAAATGAAAAAAACGACATACCTACATATGCCAAAAAAAATAAAAAAAACGCCATGCATATCTATGTCGTAAAAATGAAAAAAACAAGTCATACATACCTATGTCGAAAAATCGGAAAAAAACAGCATGCATACCTATGTCGTAAAATTCAGAAAAAAGGACATACATATCTATGTCGAAAAAAAAAAAAAAACGACATACATACCTATGTCGAATAAATGAAAAAAGAGACAAACATACATATGTTGAAAAATGACAAAAAACGACAACCATACAAATGTCGAAAAAATAAAAAAAACAACATACATACCTATGTCGAAAAAAAGGAAAAAAAAGACACACATACCTATGTCGAAAAAATGAAAAAAACGGCAGACATACCTATGTCGGAAAAATGACAAAAACAGCATACATACCTATGTCGAAAAATGAAAAAAATGACATACATATCTATGTCGAAAAATGACAAAAAACAACATACATACCTATGTCGAAAAATGAAAAAAATGACATACATATCTATGTCGAAAAATGACAAAAAACAACATACATACCTATGTCGAAAAAATGAAAAACAAACGGCACATATGCCGATGTCCAAAAAATGAAAAAAACAGCATACATACCTATGTCGAAAAATGAAAAAAATGACATACATATCTAAGTAGAAAAATGACAAAAAACGACATACATACCAGTGTCGAAAAAATGAAAAAAACGACATACATACCTATGTCAAAAAAATAAAAAAAAAGGATACATACGTATGTCGAAAAAATGAAAAACACAACATACATACCTATGCCAGAAAATCCAAAAAACGCCATGCATACTTATGTCATAAAAATGAAAAAAAAAACAAAAAAACAACGCATACATACCTATGTCGAAAAATCGGAAAAAACGACATGCATACCTATGTCGTAAAATTCGGAAAAACGACATACATACCTATGTCGAAAAAATGAAAAAAACGACATACATACCTATGGCGAAAATATGAAAACAACGACATACAAACCTATGGCAAAAAATGACAAAAAACGACACACATACCTGTCGAAAAATTACAAAAAACGACACACATACCTATGTCGAAAAAATGAAAAAAACGACATACATACCTATGGCGAAAATATGAAAACAACGACATACATATCTATGGCGAAAAATGACAAAAAACGACACACATACCTATGTCGAAAAAATCCAAAAAACGACATACATACCTATGTTGAAAAATGAAAAAAACAACATACATACCTATGTCGAAAAATGAAAAAAACGACATACATACCTATGTCGAAAAATGAAAATAACGACATACATACCTATGTCGAAAAATGAAAAAAACGACATACATACCTATGTCGAAAAATTACAAAAAACAACATGCATACCTATGGCGAAAAAATGAAAAAAACGACATACCTACATATGCCGAAAAAATAAAAAAAAACGCCATGCATATCTATGTTGTAAAAATGAAAAAAACAAGTCATACATACCTATGTCGAAAAATCGGAAAAAACAGCATGCATACCTATGTCGTAAAATTCAGAAAAAAGGACATACATACCTATGGCGAATAATGACAAAAAACGAAATACATCCCTATGTCGAAAAAAATCAAAAAACCGACATACGTCTAAAATTTTAAAAAAACGACATGCATAACCTAGTCGAAAAAATGAAAAAATACAGCATACATAGCTATGTCATACAATTGGAAAAAAGGACATACTATGTCCAAAAATTTAAAACATGGCATGAATAACTGTCGTAAAAATAAAAAAAACAGCATACATACCTGTGTTGAAAAATTAAAAAAAAACTGTATACATACCTATGTCGAAAAATTAGAAAAATTACATGCATAAACATGTTGAAAAAATTAAAAAACAGCATACATACCAATGTCTAAAAAATAAAAAATGTATGTCGAAAAAAATGCAAGAAATGGCATACTTATGCTTGTTGAAAAACTGAAAAATAAGGCATACATACCTATGTCGTAAAATTGGAAAAAACCTTTTATTAAAGGGGTATGTATATATGTTTGAAATTTTATAAAAGTTGTATGTATGTATGTATGTATGTGTGAATATATTTTATAAAAGGTACGTGTATGTATGTATGTATGTATGTATGTATGCATGTATGTATATTTTTTATCAAAGGGGTTTTTACGTATATTTTTATAAAAGGGGTATGTATGTTTGAATGAATGTTTATTTTTTATAAAAGGGATGTATGTCTGTTTTTCTATAAAAGTTTTGTGTATGTATGTATGTATGTATGTATGTAAGTATGTATGCATGCATACATGTATTTATGTATGCATGCATATGAGTTGGTATACATCAATAAATATATGTATACATGTTTGCATTTATGGATGTATGCGTTCATGTTTGTATGCAGGTATGTATGTTTGTATGTTTCAACAAACATGTGAGTACATATGTATATACATATGCATGTATGTATACATGCATGTGTGTGTATGTATGTATATACAGTATGTAAGTATAAATGTACTGTATGTAAGCATGTTTGAATGTATCAGTAAAGATAACCATGAATATTTTCATTTATGTATATGTTTGCTTGTATGATGTTTGTATGTGTATGTATATGTATGCATGCATTTATGTATGTATCAATTAACATGAACATTTGCATTTATGTATGTTTTTATTCATGTTGTGTGCATGTATGTATTTAAGTATGCATGTGTGTAAACTTGTATGAATAAATGTATTGATGTATGTTTCTATGTATCAAAAAACATGTATATATGTATGTATTGATTAACATGCTTGTATGTGTGTATGAATAAACATGTATGTTCATATGTATTGCATATAGGTATGTATGGCTGCATGAATGCACATATTTATGTGAATGTCTGTCCGCATGCATTTCTGTATGAATACATTTGCATGTGTTCATGTATTTATGTATGCATGTATGTATAAATGTGTGTAAGTATATGTATGCTAATTATATAAATCAAGATACATATAAATGTTTATGTATGTATGTAAGAATGTACATGTGTAGGTATGAATATATGTATGTGTGCAGATATTCAGGTTCATCAATAAACATATGCATGTGTATGTATCCATGTATATTTATGTCGGCATGAATGTTTGCATGTATATGTATGTATGTATGCACATATGTATGCATGTATCAATAAACATATGTACAATGTATGTATATAAGTACATGTTATATGTATATATATATGTGTATATATGTTTGCATATTTATGTGCAGACTAAACTACTACTACATTTTTCAACACGCTTTCCTTACTGTTGCACTCAACTTTTTCCCAGTCCAGAAGTCCTTGTATTTACCTTTATTGAATTCAGGTTGTGCATGAGCCCTTTAGTTTATCACTTTGTTTAGAGGGTGATAAGATTTTGACTTCAATGTGGAAAAATAGGTTTCTTTGTCTGTCCTTAAATGATCAGAAATAAGGTGACACCTGTGAGCTTGTTTAGGCAGTTACCTAACGCTGTACTGATTTAACATTTGACATGATTCGTTTTTTATCAAATGACAGCTCCTTCTAATCAGTGGTCTATTTAAGCCCGTCTCTCCCACTGTGCTCTTTCATTGCCAGCTCTGACATGCAACAGTACTGCAGTCTCTCTCAGCTTTCAACTTAACATAAAAAGTCCACGTTGACACTAGATAGCTGCAGAGTCCTTTCAGCTGCTGTGATGAGAAATAACGACACCACCCCACAGTTTACACATGAACAGTTTTATTGTTCTGCCATGTACACACTGCAGCTGCTATGCCTGGTCAGCGTTTCAGGTTCATGTTTTATTTTAGTAATCATTTGATAAAGTCGTACATGCCCGCATAGATACTCGCACTGTTAATATGTATATATTGTTATCACAATGGAAACAAGATGCTGATTTATCAAATCAATGGTCTGTTTTTGATGTTTCTTTTATTCCTCCATCGGATCAAACAAAACAGCAGCGTGAGGATCGTCTTGTTACACAAAGTCTCAGCTGTAGACGAACATCAAACGTACTTATTCAGTCTGTACAATGATTCAATCAAATCCAGTTTGTCTGTCATGGCAACCAAAAACAGAAAGAGTTGAAATCATTTATGTTTTGAAGCTTTTAAAACACATTCAAACACACACACTCAAACACGTCTCTCAGCGTCAGCGGCTGGAGTAAACACGGATCACAAATGGACGGCTATAAATAAATAAGGAAGTGTGCATGTGATAAATGGAGCCATTCTCAGGACTTTCAGCGGATGTTCTGATATCAGAGATGAGACAAAATATGTAAAAATCCACTTCAGCATTTGAAAGCAGAGCGTCTTTATGTTACGAGGTGTCTACTAAGGTTACGTCTGGTGTTATGCTTCTTTCTATAACAGGCAACAAACCCCATAAAAAGAACCAAAACCAACAATGCAAAGTCCACAAATTAATGTGTATTAACTGGTTAGTCACAGCTCCTATTCTTCACAAAGGGTAGATAAACTCAGTATTCAGTATGAATTTGGTGCCGGGTAAACAAATATATGAGGTTTTGGATAAAAGAAGAAGTTTGAAGTTTAGATTGATTGTTTTTGTTCTCTACATGGAATTTGTTGAGTTAAGCCGGATTTCTCCATTAAAGGATGGAGAGAGCGGGGGGGGGGGGGGGGGTAAGTGCTCGCTCTGCATCAGAACAGTCATCTTCACTACTTTCTTTCTCTCTCTATAGACACACCGTATATACACGTGCACAGAGACGAGAGCTCTGCGACAGATCAAAATGTGAATGCACGACACGCATCAGAAAGACAGACATAAATAAAAGTAAGGGCAGGTGCATCATGGGAAGACGAGAGGTGTGTAAATAGATCAGCAGGGTGGTGTTTGGCTGTATAAGGAGTCCATGAGGATACACACATTCACTCTTCCCGATTTATTCTCTATGTAACATTAATCTCATCTGTACGGTGGCCATTCTCCAGCTGAATCGGTGTGTGTACCGCAGGTCTAGGTGGGCTAATGTATTAAATGCTTTGAACTTTTTTGGATTTTCTTCCCCCCACAGTCCAAGCGTGATTTTGTTCTTCTTCTCGACTATTTACAAATGTGTACAAGAGTTCTTCTAGAAGAGGCCCGTGCGTGAGGTGAAACGTCCAAAATGCCCTCTTTGACTTTGTCAACCTTTGGTGCGTCGTACTGTAAATACAACCACAAGCAGCCAGAAGGTAAAAAAAGGAAAATTCAAATAAATCCTCCGACAAAAAAAAGAAGGGTGCTATCTTTGGTCACAAAAAGAGCAAAAGGAAAACAACGTGGAGGAGAAGCACAGAAACACTGTTCTGTTATTGAACGAAAAAGAGAAATCCAGTGATCAGCAAGGACAACAAGAAGGATCATGGATCAGAGGCAGCAGACAACACCAAAGGCTTCAGTGGAAGATGGAAGGAGCAGCTGCTCAGTCAAAGTATTTCTCTTCCTCCTCCTCCTCTTCCTCCTCCTCTTCCTCCTGGTCTTCCTCGCAGTAGTGTTGGAGCAGTCGATGCAGGTGCTGCTGCAGGGCGTCGGGCTGCAGGGCGTCCGGGGTGTCATCCAGACGCTCCAGGTGCACGTGCTTCCCTTGGGCATCCCTCACCACAGTCCTCTTCTGGGTCCGAGACTTACGCATTTGGCTTCTGAGGAGGCAAGAAACAAAATGTGTTACACCTCATTCAAGATAAACTCGAATACTCGTCTTTTAAAATCTTGATATGAAATTAATTTTTTTTGTTTTTTTAGAAGACGCTTTTGTAATTCAGAGAGTCGGTACCATTACGTTACATAATTCCTCACGAGACTTCATTAAAAACATTCAAATCCAAACAACATGCAGGATTGCCACACTCTTAATCAGATCGTAAATCATGCAAATTATAGCTTAAAAACTGAATCACATTTTGATTAAACAACCTTGGTTTTCACAATGGCAGCTGGAGACCCCCACACCTGCCCCCCTCTGTTTAAAGCCAGAGGTGCGTTTCTGTGCAATAGTTACCTTTAGTGGTTTAACCAAATGAACCTGGATCGAGTCTGACTCAGTGAAGATTTTTGTAAACTTGGGGGCCAAGAGGGGCAATGCAGGGGGTTCACACATTCTTTTCCTCAGAGCAGAATTAAAGCCTCGTAATGAATGTGTGTAAGACTTTTGGTGCCCTCCAGGGGTGGATGCTCGGATGACACTGTTGAGGCAGCCATGGTTTCTCAGGCTTAAAACAAACACATTTCCTCAGATTCTCGAGAGGTTTCTAAAAGTTGTGTTGTAGCTCCGCAGACAAAAGCACAAAGGATGTTGAGAGAAGCAGTGTAAGACGTTCTAATCAGCGAAAATACGACATGAAGGAAGTTAGCAACACTTAAATGATTCCAGTCTTAATCCAAGTTTGGAGAGTGCCATCAGATGTTAGAAGTGCAATCACATCATGCTTCTGTGTTAACTTTGTGAACTCGTAGTGAAACAGCAGTTTCCTTGTTTCTTATTCCTGCACACTCCCATGCTGCTGTCCGACCTTTTAACCACCGAACCGTCGTCCTGCACAATCTCTTTCTCTACTACGTGAGGCACGAGCACTTTCCCAAAACCTCCAGCATAGCTCAACGCCTGGGATGAAGAACGAGGGGGGGGGAGGGATCAGAAACCTGCTCCAATAAACATGTACAATCACCAGTGTGGAGTTATTTCTCTTGTTGGGACACACTGACCTTCTCAAAGTCCTCCCGTGCTGAGGGGAGATCTGCAGCCAGCGAAGGGTCTCCCGTCTGCTTCTCCATCCTCTCTCCTCTCACCACTGTTGTCTTGACAACCTTGCTGACCTTTCGACCTTGCACTGGCTCAGCCTCAAACTCTGAGGCCGTGGCTGCGCTGAGGGCAGGCGGCTCCGAGAAGACCAACTGCGGAGAAGACGAAGAGATGAAAAGTGTACTTCATGTTTATGTAGGTCAAATTCTAGAAAGCTTTTTTCTTTACTTGGCAAAACTAGTCAAAACTAGTGTCATTCCTTTAAACTCCAGGCCAGCAACAATACCACACATTCACTTTTATAAAAATGTAAACATCGACCCGTCTATGTACAACTTCACAAAAGTGACTACGACATTGTACACTCTGACTCCTGTAAATAAGTGACAATCACATGATAATTAAGTAGTTCATATTCTCATGTTCCAGGTCGTCTTTGAAGCTCGAGTTCCTGGTTTAAAAGAAGTCTAACTAAAAAACAACATTTACTGTAATGAGAAATTAAAAAAAAAAAAAAAAAAAGCCCAGTTGACGCTATTCAAATAAAGATTGATAAGGTAAGGTAAGGTAGGCTTTATTCAAGTCAGTCAAATATGCTCCATGTTAAACATACAGCACAGATGAAATTTCAATCCCCTCAACCCGCAGTGCAAACCTGCAGTGCATTAAAAAAACAAAAAAGCACTGGGCTTAATAACCATGACAATTAAATAACAAATAGCAATAAAAAAATAGCAGTACCATAATTACTAAAATCACTAAAATTACTAAAATACTGATTGATTGAAATATATATGTATTTATACATGCATTTATGTATGCATGCATGTCTGTGTGGATTTAAACAAGTCATCAATAAATATCAATATAGACGTATTTCTGACTGAATACGATGCAGAGCAATGAGTCAACAATAAACAGCGTGTGGTTGTTCTTGGGGAACTCTGAGCCTCTGAGCAGCAGCTCGTCCTCTGTGTGTAGAACATGTGATGGGTGTTATTAGCTCGTCTTCATGTAGCCTGCCTGCAGGGATGTGTGATATTTAGCTCCCATCATTTTAATGTATGACACATTGAAAAAACAAACAGCAGCTGGCTGATGTCACTGACCTCTCTCTGGTCTCCCTCACTGCGGAGCACCGTTCTCTTCACCACTCTGGAGACGCTGTCCCCCTCCTCGATCTGCACCGACTCCTGGTGAGAGCCCTCTATGGTCACTTCCTGCGTCTCCATGCCGTCAGCTGACACATATTTATGGATCACCTTCCGTGTGATCTGGATGGCAACACGAAAGGAGCATGTGAACCGATCTGAACTGATTCAAAGTGTCAGTACTGATGTGTTCATGTTGCTGATGTTCCCTCACCTTCTTCACTACCATGTTTCCCTGCTCGTCTGTGTACTTCTCCTCTGTGACCGTCTGTAGTGGGATATCTGGTAGATTATCCGCCTGCAAAAAAACAAACAAAAAAACCCCACAAACTCAAATCAGTTAAAATGTTAACACACTGAGATCGGCTATCTATTGCAGCTGAAAAGAAAGTTTCAAGCAATAAATGATAATTTGAAATCACCCAGAACGAGCAGAAACACCAAACCTTAAAGCCACTATTTGTAGAATTTGAATGAAATCACAAAATCTTTGAAATCATTGTCCTGCATTGCTAGACAGTGTTTTTTTTATAATACCACCAGATGGTGACACTAATAAAAACAAAATATTCTCCCCATCGTGGCTTTAATCTTTTAATAGAAGTTTTTATTTTTTTCTGTAAGAAATAAGAACTGCAGCAGTAAAAAGCTGAACAAAACGTATAAATAAACACATCACATAAACTTTGTAGTTTAGAAAAAGACTTCTGTTCCAGCAAATCCAAACCAAAACCACAGCGTCCCATTCACCCAGCATCCCTTCACACTGCACCAGGCTGCTACATGCTAGTTTACCTGGATGATAACTCTGCGTCGGACCACCCTGGTGGTCAGCACCTCCTCCTCTGAGCTATCAGAGGACAGAAACCCTAGCTCCTCCGCTATCTCCTGGGAGACGGCACACAACCAGCGAGGGTCAGTTCATCAGGTGTGTACAGTATTATAAATCTGCCGCTGTTCCTTATTTTCCCATCACCTCACGTTTATGTTTATAATTTACAAAAAGTTTCATGTAAGGACAAATGGAATAAAGAAACTAGAATGAAAAAAGTATGGTTTTATACAATAGTGAAGTGAGATGAAGAAAAGGCACAAAGATGCAAACATTTTCAAATAAAATGAACATGCAAGGATGGGAAGCAGTGTGCGAAATACAGTAAAGTGTTTAACATTACACTAAATTAAAATCTGGATCTGTAGCTTCTCGAGGTCAGCCATTCATCTTGCTACCTTCCTCTTCTTCTGTTTTATGTGTCTGATTCTCCTTCTGCTTTTGTTGTTAAATAGCGGTTAGCCACCTGGACCGGAGTGGGGATGCCTTTTTAACCACTCAGGCGTATTTGTCATATGACTGCCTGCATCGACGTCTGTATTGTTCAGGCTGGTGGGTCTAATACTAAGTTTATTACACGCCTCGTACGAAAGAAGTAGAAAAGTGAAGAAGAGAAGAAAAAAAACAGCCACTGAAAACTGCAGTAACTAAACACAAGCATGCCAATTATTCTTTTGGCTTTTATACATGGAATGGATAAATGTGGTATTGGAACAGTTCTGGTTGAAATTATAATAGTAATAGAAATTCAGGTCACATATTAGTGAGCTTTAGTTGAATGTAAGAAAACAGTCCACGTGAAGTAGAAAAAGGGTCAAAGGGTCTGAGAATCCATTGGCTATGATTGGACAAAAATAAGCTTTCATACAAATATCCCTTCAGCCAGCTTCAAATACATTTCATCATTGATCAGTTCAGGATTTGGAGGGGGATGCATTATGCTAGTTTTCAGCTTTTTTGCTGCATGACATGGTTGCACAACTCTTGATGGGAGAAAAATACTCCTTTGTAGGGAGTCCCACATGGGACTTCAACACGAAAAACGGCAAGGGTCACAATGGGGTCACAATGCACCACCACAGAGGTTGAAATGTACCAGAATGTCCCTTTACGTAGCAGCTAAAGAAAACCTTCTTAATTTTGTCAAAGGGTATTTCGCACACTGTTTGGAAATCCCACAAGCAGAAATCAATCAAGAAATGCAAACTGGTGCAGATGGGACCAAAAATTAAAGGGTTATTGATTCAAAAAGTCATCAATACAGATTTCAGTGAGGAACTGCCAACATATCAGACCACCAATGTCAAAACCAGACTTTTCAGTCACTGATTATGTGCTATTCAAAACAGCAACTCATCACATTTGTTAAATCTTGGTTATTTTCTTGAGTTTAGCCACTCATGCACACAAAAGCACTCATCAGCCATGTTTAGTCAATAAAGTGCACATTTGTGGGATTTTTCTGTAAGTCCTGAATGCAGCGCCACAGCAACCAGCCTGGCCAGGCAAGACACCAGCCAGTGCAGCACTGTGCCCATGCTCGACTTCTTACCCTTCCCAGGAAGTCATCATCATCGTAATACCCTGCCTGAGATCTGGAGGGAAGTTCCTCACACACAGGGCGGTCCCGATCTGTTCGTCCCTCTCGTGAAACGTCTGAATCGTACGCAAATTCGCCAAGACTTTCACTGCCAGAAGAGAAGCGTTTGTAATCTTCTACACGGAGGAAAGGATGAGCAGCTAACTGAGGGTTATCCTTCAGGAGGCTCAGATCAAGGCTACTTCCAGGCAATGGTGATGGGGGTTCAGAGATATGATAGGTAATCTCACGATCTAGTTTTATATCCTCCGGGTCAGAGAAATCAGACAAGGCTTGTCTGCAGTCGAAAAATTCCACATCAGAGTCAGAAAGGTGCGGAGATTCTGATCCTTTACTTGGTTGGACCTTTGAATTGTCTGATTCAAATTCAGAGACTGTTTTCTCAAATTCTGAGAGAACTTTCTTGAAGCCTGGGGAATACACAAAGCCTTCAGGGTTTTCAGACTCGTCTTTGGCTTTACTCGTTACCTCAGCTGAAACGGAGTCACTGAACACGGGCGACAACGGGCTCAAATCATTTAAGGAGGCTTGGCTACATTCAGAAACTCTTAAGGTTTGATGTCCTGAAAATACTGCTTCATAGTCTGGTGGCACCAAAAACTGAGTGGACATGGGTGAAAAGAGCTCACTGGACTCAGCTATCTTGGTGGACAGTTCCCAGTCGGAGAGCTCCTGTGATCTGTCCGACTCTTCACTTGATGTCTTCTCCGATGTTGGTAGAACAGGAGTTACAGTCCTGTGGGTTGTGTACGAGTTCTTGTCAGGTAGCACGAGGGGAACTGGTGTCATCAACTGATCCGAAGTGATTGGCACATCTGATTTACAGATATCTTGTGCTTCAGTTGTAGCATACAACAGATCGCTTTGTGCCTCATTTTCTGGAGGAAACTGTGTTTCTCCTGAATCCTGTAAGCAAATATCAATATGATCTAAATAAGTACATGTAATAAAAAATGTATTGGTTGTTCTGGTTGGTTAACACCATAAGAAGACCGTAACATCCCAGTGAGGTTAGCAGCAATGACAAATAATTTCCATCCAGCAAATATCTCATTGGACAATATATTTGAAGCCATTACACACAACTATATAAACGTGTAAGCGTCATACAAACAAATCAGAACTGAGGAAAGCAATCAGTATTTTAACATTCCCAACACATTCTGGTTAAATGAAATCCAAATTTTGAGGCATTAACTGCAATCCATTTTGTTATTATTTCAACGAGACAAAGTGAGTTATTTCCATCATCCAAGTGACATGTTAAAAGAATTCATCCCACACAAGTGAGTCTTTTCTCTAATTCCATGCTCTCAGTCTTACCCTTTCAGGGTCAGTCTTGCTCTGAAGTCCTCCAGTACTGGTGTGTAGGATTGTTCTTTCCTTTCTGTCTGCATCTTCTGATAGCTTCAGACAAACCTCTTCTTCACAAACAGCGGTTTTTAAAGTTGAGATACTTTCCACCATTGAGCCATGATGTTTACTTTTATTGTGTGACAAAACTTCTGGTTGTGGTCCAGTAATTTTTTGCCAGTCGGAATTTACTGGACCTTCCATTAAATCTGTCCCACCAGTTTGAAATAGTAGTGGTGCCACAGCCATTGGCATTACGTTATGTAATGATGACAATAAAGGAGGTGTCATATGACTCAAAGGTTCTGGTTCAGAGAGAAACATATCACGTCTCTCAGAGCAAACACCTGACTCATCCTCTGAATCAACACTTTGAGGGCTCAGTGGCCTTGGGCTGTCATCAATCCAACAATCAATCGGTAGAGCAACAAACTCAGACTCTGATGATAAAGACACTGGTGTAGATGATCTATCAACAAAGGTAGCATCCATAAAATATGAAGACAATATCCTCATGAACTCAGGTACTGGAGAGTCAGGCAACAAATGTCTGAACTCATTGATAGAGGATATGGATTCTGGTGAGGATGGTCTGTCAACATCAGCAGCTCTCCATGATGTGACCATAAGCTCGCACTCTGAATCTGAATCCACTGCTTCAGGTGATGATGACCGATGTGTTGTGGTGTACTCTTCCAATGATAAAGAAAACTGAGGGACTGGAGAGTCTGGAGACAGTGATCTGTTCTCACTGAGCTCAGGCATAGATTCTGGAGATGATGCTCTGTTCAGAGATTCAACATTTCCAAATGGCATGTAGTCTTCATTTGGCATATAGTCTGTATCTGATGCCAAAGTTGAACATGAAGATAAAGATGATCTCAGAAAAGTAACACATTCTGGTAATGCCATTGTAAATTGAGGTAAGGGGGAATCTGGAGAGAGTTGCCTTAACTCGTTGACTGACGTTATAGATTCAGGAGATGATGCTCTTGCTTCTAACACCATAACTGAGTTAGGGGACATGGACCTATACTCTATCAGAGAATCTGGAGAACAACATACAGTGTCATCCACAGCATCAGAAACTGATGCAACCACCCAATCATCATCGGAACGTTTTTTTGTATCAGGAGCAGGTTTTTCAAAAGTATACTCTGCCTGCCTGTATGGAGCACCTCCAGAAGACACAATCATTGGCGGAGGTGACTCTGAAGCAGGTTCGTTGGACATGACTTCAGTACTGGAAGTGTAAAGAATGTCAACTGAGTCAGAGTCAGTTCCAGTAAATGGATGTGTCACCTCGGAAGGCTGCACTGTGGCATACTGAACTTGCTCATTTAAATCTTCTAATTCAATACCTGGTTCATTTTTAGAAGCATAATCTATGCTGCTACCAATAAACTGCATAAATCCTGTTTTACTTGCAAATGTTTCCCCGACGTACTGAGGATCACGTACTTGGGAAATCAGTTTCCATAGCTCTGCGTCATAAATGAGATTATACTCAGCGACCATGATGACTGATTCCTCTGGTGATGAAGGTGCAGCTGCTGTTGATAAAACTGTGCTGTGGGTGGTTACTTCATTTGTAGTTGGGACTTTTAATTTAGTTGGGAATTCAGATACTGACTGTGATATTTCCTGATCTGATTCTACAGACTCTGGTGATGCTGGCCTGTCTTCTGGACAAAATGGTTCCAACATTTGAGACAAATCATCTGAATCACAAGACTCACTAGGTGAAAAATCTCTCTGAGTCAGGATATTTTCGACAAAAGCCCTTGTATAATCAGGTATTGGTGATTCCGGGGTCAGAGCCTGAAATTCATCATATGATCTCTCTGACTGAGGTGATAGTGATCTCATATCTGTGATTTCTACATCATGTAAGACTGAACCTCTATCCATATCTGAAAATATTGATTCTGGGGACAAACACCCATCATGTGTTTCATATTTCGTTATCTCAAGAACATTTTGGGTAAACCAAGGGAGAGGCGAGTCTGGAGATAACCTATTGTGCTCTTCTAATGATTGAGTTGATTCTGGAGATACCGATGTGATGTCTCTGAGTAACATCAACGAGGCAGGTGACAATGGTTTGTATTCTTGGAGAGATTCAACTGATAATGGCCTCTCTGGTACTTCAGATCCTACTGATTCTGGAGAATCGGGTCTATCATCACAAGTATAATTCATGGACATAAGAAAATCACTCAAAGTGTACTCAATATCCGAGTCAATAGACTCAGGAGATAGTGATCTAAACCCGATATTCACAATCACATTTTTAGGTGTGTAATCAAGTATGGGTGAGTCTGGTGACAAAGCCTGGTACTCATCTCCAGATGCCTTTGAGCCAGGTGAAGAAAGTCTATTGTCATAATCTAGTGAACCCAGACTAAGAACTATGTATTCTACATCTGAACATGCAGACTCTGGTGATGCAGACCTACATCCAAAAATAGCTTGAGGTAGTTTGAAATGTGGCTGATTAAAGTCAGGTACAGGGGAATCAGGTGAAAGTCTAATTGATGCTAGTGAATCAGGAGATGAGGCTCTGTTTTCCAAGAATGTTGGGAACAATAAATCCATTTCAAAATCTGTCAACACTGAGTCAGATGACGAGGACCGTGAGTGCATTTGGGAAATGGTGCAATCATGTTGTCCCTTTGAAAATTCAGGAATGGGTGAGTCTGGCGTAAGACGTCTAAGTGCTTCATTGGAGACAGCTGAACCTGGAGAGGCTGCTCTGTCCTCAAAAAGCCATGGGATACACAAATCTGTCTCTAGATCGTCATCAATGTATTCTGATTCCGGGGATGTGGAACGTTGCCTTACCCTTTCTATAGGAAGTAAACTCAGGGTGTACTCTGGTAGCGGAGAATCAGGAGACAAACATCTAAAATCGGACACTCCTGATTGACAGGATTCTGCTCTTTCCTCAAAATCAAACATCTCTGAAATTAGAAACTCGTACTCACTTCCTGTGGTGTCTGATTCAGGTGAAGATGGTCTGTAAGCATTAAACACTGGATTTATCTCTAGCAAAGCCTGTCTGAAGTCTGGTACAGGTGAATCAGGAGATAGTCTGCATTTACTTAGAGATGCTAAAGACTCAGGAGAAGAGGCTCTGTCCTCTTGGACTCCTTGGACAAACATCTCTATTTCCATATCCAAATCTGACAAAACAGACTCAGATGAAGAAGACCGAAAGACGATTTGAGAAATTGTGGAATCATGCAGTCCCTGTGTAAAATCGGGAATGGGTGAGTCCGGGGAGAGGGGTTTAAAGTTGTCACTGGATGCAGCAGAATCTGGAGATGCTGCTCTGTCCTCAAAAAGCCAAGGGATACAGAGATCTGTCTCTAAATCCTCATCTACATACTCTGATTCAGGTGACGAGGACCTTGAGTGCATTTGGGAAATGGTGCAATCATGTCGTCCCTGTGTAAATTCTGGAATAGGTGAGTCTGGTGAAAGAGGTCTTAACTCCTCATTTGAGACATATGAACCTGGAGATTCAGCTCTGTCCTTAAAAAGCCAGGGGAAACACAAATCTGTCTCTAAATCCTCATCTACATACTCTGTTTCAGGTGATGTGGATCTATTCCTCACGTTCAACTCAGTGGATAGAGTCATGGTGTACTCAGGTAGCGGAGAATCAGGAGACAAACATCTAAAATCGGACACTCCTGATTGACAGGATTCTGCTCTTTCCTCAAAATCAAACATCTCTGAAGTTAGAAACTCGTACTCACTTCCTGTGGTGTCTGATTCAGGTGAAGATGGTCTGTAAGCATTAAACACTGGATTTATCTCTAGCAAAGCCTGTCTGAAGTCTGGTACAGGTGAATCAGGAGATAGTCTGCATTTACTTAGAGATGCTAAAGACTCAGGAGAAGAGGCTCTGTCCTCTTGGACTCCTTGGACAAACATCTCTATTTCCATATCCAAATCTGACAAAACAGACTCAGATGAAGAAGACCGAAAGACGATTTGAGAAATTGTGGAATCATGCAGTCCCTGTGTAAAATCGGGAATGGGTGAGTCCGGGGAGAGGGGTTTAAAGTTGTCACTGGATGCAGCAGAATCTGGAGATGCTGCTCTGTCCTCAAAAAGCCAAGGGATACAGAGATCTGTCTCTAAATCCTCATCTACATACTCTGATTCAGGTGACGAGGACCTTGAGTGCATTTGGGAAATGGTGCAATCATGTCGTCCCTGTGTAAATTCTGGAATAGGTGAGTCTGGTGAAAGAGGTCTTAACTCCTCATTTGAGACATATGAACCTGGAGATTCAGCTCTGTCCTTAAAAAGCCAGGGGAAACACAAATCTGTCTCTAAATCCTCATCTACATACTCTGTTTCAGGTGATGTGGATCTATTCCTCACGTTCAACTCAGTGGGTAGAGTCATGGTGTACTCAGGTAGCGGAGAATCAGGAGACAAACATCTAAAATCGGACACTCCTGATTGACAGGATTCTGCTCTTTCCTCAAAATCAAACATCTCTGAAGTTAGAAACTCGTACTCACTTCCTGTGGTGTCTGATTCAGGTGAAGATGGTCTGTAAGCATTAAACACTGGATTTATCTCTAGCAAAGCCTGTCTGAAGTCTGGTACAGGTGAATCAGGAGATAGTCTGCATTTACTTAGAGATGCTAAAGACTCAGGAGAAGAGGCTCTGTCCTCTTGGACTCCTTGGACAAACATCTCTATTTCCATATCCAAATCTGACAAAACAGACTCAGATGAAGAAGACCGAAAGACGATTTGAGAAATTGTGGAATCATGCAGTCCCTGTGTAAAATCGGGAATGGGTGAGTCCGGGGAGAGGGGTTTAAAGTTGTCACTGGATGCAGCAGAATCTGGAGATGCTGCTCTGTCCTCAAAAAGCCAAGGGATACAGAGATCTGTCTCTAAATCCTCATCTACATACTCTGATTCAGGTGACGAGGACCTTGAGTGCATTTGGGAAATGGTGCAATCATGTCGTCCCTGTGTAAATTCTGGAATAGGTGAGTCTGGTGAAAGAGGTCTTAACTCCTCATTTGAGACATATGAACCTGGAGATTCAGCTCTGTCCTTAAAAAGCCAGGGGAAACACAAATCTGTCTCTAAATCCTCATCTACATACTCTGTTTCAGGTGATGTGGATCTATTCCTCACGTTCAACTCAGTGGGTAGAGTCATGGTGTACTCAGGTAGCGGAGAATCAGGAGACAAACATCTAAAATCGGACACTCCTGATTGACAGGATTCTGCTCTTTCCTCAAAATCAAACATCTCTGAAATTAGAAACTCGTACTCACTTCCTGTGGTGTCTGATTCAGGTGAAGATGGTCTGTAAGCATTAAACACTGGATTTATCTCTAGCAAAGCCTGTCTGAAGTCTGGTACAGGTGAATCAGGAGATAGTCTGCATTTACTTAGAGATGCTAAAGACTCAGGAGAAGAGGCTCTGTCCTCTTGGACTCCTTGGACAAACATCTCTATTTCCATATCCAAATCTGACAAAACAGACTCAGATGAAGAAGACCGAAAGACGATTTGAGAAATTGTGGAATCATGCAGTCCCTGTGTAAAATCGGGAATGGGTGAGTCCGGGGAGAGGGGTTTAAAGTTGTCACTGGATGCAGCAGAATCTGGAGATGCTGCTCTGTCCTCAAAAAGCCAAGGGATACAGAGATCTGTCTCTAAATCCTCATCTACATACTCTGATTCAGGTGACGAGGACCTTGTGTGCATTTGGGAAATGGTGCAATCATGTCGTCCCTGTGTAAATTCTGGAATAGGTGAGTCTGGTGAAAGAGGTCTTAACTCCTCATTTGAGACATATGAACCTGGAGATTCAGCTCTGTCCTTAAAAAGCCAGGGGAAACACAAATCTGTCTCTAAATCCTCATCTACATACTCTGTTTCAGGTGATGTGGATCTATTCCTCACGTTCACCTCAGTGGGTAGAGTCATGGTGTACTCAGGTAGCGGAGAATCAGGAGACAAACATCTAAAATCGGACACTCCTGATTGACAGGATTCTGCTCTTTCCTCAAAATCAAACATCTCTGAAATTAGAAACTCATACTCACTTTCTGTGGAGTCTGATTCAGGTGAAGATGGTCTGAAAGCATTCAACACTGGATTTATCTCAAGCAAAGCCTGTCTGAAGTCTGGTACAGGTGAATCAGGAGATAGTCTGCATTTACTTAGAGATGCTAAAGACTCAGGAGAAGAGGCTCTGTCTTCTTGGACTCCTTGGACAAACATCTCTATTCCCATATCCAAATCTGACAAAACAGACTCAGATGAAGAAGACCGAAAGACGATGTGAGAAATTGTGGAATCATGCAGTCCCTGTGTAAAATCGGGAATGGGTGAGTCCGGGGAGAGGGGTTTAAAGTTGTCACTGGATGCAGCAGAATCTGGAGATGCTGCTCTGGCCTCAAAAAGCCAAGGGATACAGAGATCTGTCTCTAAATCCTCATCTACATACTCTGTTTCAGGCGATGTGGATCTATACCTCACGTTCACCTCAGTGGGTAGAGTCATGGTGTACTCAGGTAGCGGAGAATCAGGAGACAAACATCTAAAATCAGACACTCCTGATTGACAAGATTCTGCTCTTTCCTCAAAATCAAACATCTCTGAAATTAGAAACTCGTCCTCACTTCCTGAGGCATCTGATTCAGGTGAAGATGGTCTGAAAGCATTAAACACTGGATTTATCTCTAGCAAAGCCTGTCTAAAGTCTGGTACAGGTGAATCAGGAGATAGTCTGGATTGATTCAGAGATGCTGATGATTCTGGAGATGATGCTCGTTCCTCAAATAACATGGAAGAAGGTAGGTCATGTTCATCTTCCAAATCTGAACACACAGACTCAGGTGAAGAGGATCTATATCCTTTAGTGGAGCTGAAGGACTCCTGTCTAAACTGTGGAATTGGGGAGTCTGGTGAAAGAGCTCTAAACAGATTTAGAGAGCTGGTTGATTCAGGAGAGGATGATCTAAAGTTTGACATAAACATCAGAGATGTGGGTGAGCAAAGCCTAAATTCAAGTTCAGAATCAGATGACAGAGGTCTCTCTTCACTTTCAAGTTCTAAAGACTCTGGAGAGTCTGGTCTATCTTCAGTGTCAAGTGGAGAACTAAATAAAGGTGGATATTCAACATCTGGTGTCACTGATGCAGGGGATGATGACCTAAAACTGACAAAAGATGGAAAACGCTCCATTTCTTTTGCTATAAATTGAGGTACTGGTGAATCTGGTGGCATTGTTTCATACTCATCTCCAAATACCAATGAATCTGGTGACAAAGATCTTACTAATGCAAATGATTCTTCATTATATTCTATATCTGAATAACAAACTGAGTCCGGTGAAATGGACTGGTACTCAGCAGTCGAAAGAGTTGGATTAAGTACATCCTGTAAGAATTGAGGTATGGGTGAGTCAGGTGAAAGAACTCTGAACTTAACTTCAGAATCAGGTGTAAAGTGTCTCTCCTGTACCTCAACAGACATGTCCAGTACATCCAATACAGTCTCTGATAACACAGACAAAGGGGATGAAGATGCGCTAACAGATACAAACCAGGTTGATTCTACGTGTTGCCCAAACTGTGGTACAGGAGAATCTGCAGATAAAGTCCTAAACTCATTCACTGATGCTGTTGAATCAGGAGATGATGTTCTTGATGCTGATGCCATCATCAGTGACTTAGGTGACATGGGCCAAAATTCTATCTCTGATTCAGGTGAGAGTGGCCTTAAGTTAATTTCTGATGACACCGAATCAGGAGAAGTTGGTCTCTCTTGAATGCCGAATTCTGGGAGGAGAAATACTGATGAATCCTCGCAATTGGACGCAACAGACTCAGGTGAGGATGAATGATGTCCAACAACTAAAGTAAGAGAGTCTAGTAACTCGCACGCAAATTGGGTAATGGGTGAGTCTGGACTTAAAGGTCTGTTCTCATCCACAGATTGCCCTGTCTCTTGGGAATCAGACCTCAAAGAACTCAGTAACTTCAGGTCCTCTGGTGGCAGTGGTATATATTCTGCCTCAGAGTCAGGTGAAAGTGGCCTGCCTGTCTCTTCTTCATCATGAGCAAAACAAAAAAGTTCTTTACGGATCTCATCATTTTCCAAAACTTCACCTACAGCGGTTTCTTTTAAATAATGAGGGTCGTATATTTGACTCATCAGCTTGTTTGCTCTATATGTTGCACCAGCAGCTGATTGTGTTTCCTCCTCAATCTTTGTTGGCGTTGCTTGTAGAACATCTGACCCAGGTGAATCTGCAGCATTGGTCTTCATACCATCACCTAACTCCTCCTTTCTTACATCTGAATCCTCCAGAACATACTCTATTCTTGTTCCAGAATACTCAAAAACTCCAGTTTTGCTTGAAAATGTCTCCCCAACATATTGAGGATCACGTATTTGAGAAATAAACTTCCAAAGCTCAGCATCATAAACAAGCCTGTACACTGGCACTCTTATTGCCTTCAGGGGTGCTGGTTGATTACTACCAACCCATTGTCTCTCTAAAGCTTTTGATTCTGTTAAGTGAGGTCTCTGGTTGCAAATGTCTACACTTGGTTGTGTGTCTTTAACATCAGAAACCTCAGATTCAGGAGAAGAAGATCTACGTGAACTAAAGGCCACTGATACAGTTATTTCTGTTTTGAATTCTGGTATTGACGACCCTTCTCTGTGGTCATCTGCACAGATTGCTGAGTCGGGAGAAGATGATCTCAAATCAGCAAACTGTTGTGAGAGAGACATTTCTCCATAGTCTAAATCAGAGCAAAGTGAAACAGGAGATGAAGACCTTTCCTCTGTTGGACAAACTGAAAACTTGGATAAAGCCTGTACAAACACAGGAATTGGTGACTCCGGAGAAAGAGGCCTATTTTCATCAATGGACCCTGGGGATGATGGTCTGTTGTCATCGAATAATAATGCATAGAAAGACTCACGTTCCACATCAGATGTTACTGATTCAAGTGATGAAGATCGATCCAATCGAGCAATTACAATTGGTTCTTGTACAGAAATTCTAAACTCAGGAATAGGTGAGTCTGGTGAGAGTGTTCTGTACATGTTTACAGATGCTACTGAATCAGGAGATGCTGGTCTTTCATCATTATGATGTATTATGTTTGAGTTAGTCTCCAGATCTGACAATGTTGACTCTGTTGAGACTGATCTGTGGTAAATGTGTTCAGAGACAGAGGCAAAGTCCTGAGGAATAGGAGAATCTGGTGTTAAAGCTTGCTGATTATCTACAGATCTTCCTGAGTTGGTGGACTCTGTTTGAGATTCATACAGCCCCAACAGTAATTGTGGTGACATTGATCGATATTCTGACTCAAAATCTGGTGAAAGCGATCTTTGGCAACATTCTGACTGTAAATCAATAGCTTCCTCTTTGAATTTTTGAGACTCTGTTATTGTTTCATCAACATGAAAAGTACCTGTCTTACTCACAAATGCTTCTCCAACATACTGTGGGTCACGAATTTGAGAAATGAGCTTCCAAAGTTCTGCATCATATGTTAAACTGTAACATGGCACTGAATATTCTGGTACGGATAAAGGTATGTCGTGTTTAACGGAAACTGAGGACTGCATATCTTCAGGTACATTCTCGAGAGACAAAACACCGGGGGGATCTTTATGAGATTCTTTTGTCGTTTCAAATGTTTTTGTTGTAAATTCAAATGGTTCTGTTTGGGGTGGTGTAACATTCTGCTCAAGTTCATTTTCAGTTTTGACTGATTTTTTTGTTTTTTTCTTTTTCGTAGATTTTGCTTTGCTCGTTACTGATTTGTGCATTTCTTCCTTTGAGGATCCCTTTTCACACTTTTCTAATCCAGATGCTACATTTGTTTTGGTTTCTACATGCTTTTCAGCACATACTTCTACTAAAACGGCTTCTGTTAGTTCTTGTGTCACCTCCTTTTCCAGAGGTAATTTAGTCATAGTACAATGCAATGGCTCATTATCACCAGCAGAAGTATAAGAATCCAGAGATAAAGGCTTACTCTCAATGCCAAATATAACCTCATTTTCTGTGTCTGATAACATACGTTCTTGTGATGATGATTGTTGAGTCATAACGACAGTCTGATGCATGGATGATGTATGTTTGGGTATGGAAGAATCTGGGGACACCCACTTGAATTGTTTTTCTGATTCAGGGGAAGACGCTCTAGTGTCCGACGTTGCTGGATGTGATGGCAAGTTATTGTCAGGTACTGATTGGGTTGAAAGTGTGTTTTCTTCAATATCAGATGAGGATATGAAGACCCAACTATCATCAAAATCGGATATAGATTCCTCTTGTTTTAGTGGTTTGTTCTCCTCGTCAGTTTCTGAACTTTCAGAAGATTTTGTTGCAAGGTCAGCAGGTAAGAAACCAAACAATATCTCTGCAGATTCAGCTGTTTGAAGTAAGGGTGTTAAATGTTCAAAAACAGGTAAAACAGAGTCATTGTCAGATGCAAATGAAGCAGGCAATGAAGCTCTGCCTTCATAGTTCAGTGATCCTGGATACATGGCGCCATATTCTACAACAGAGCATGTTGATTCAGGTGAAGCAGATCTTTCACCTATCATTGATATTGCAGAGTCTTGCAAGTTGTGAGTGAATTCAGGTATAGGGGAATCAGGTGGCAATGCTTTGTATTGGTTTATAAATGCTACAGACTCTGGGGATGTTGGTTGAGATTCTGAGATCTGCCCAAAATCTTGGCTAGAGAGGTTAGTATGAAGCGGATGATAGTTGATGTTTGTCTCGAAAGATGATTGTCTTATCTCATGGAAATCAGATAATGTATGTTCAGAGGATGTAAAAAAACACTGCCTTGTTTCCATAATGACTGGCTCAGGTGACAATGCTCTGTCGTCTATGTCGAAAGTTAAAGATTGAGGGGAGATTGATCGTTCGTCACTATAATCACTATCTAGTGATAATGGCCTTCCAAACGGTCTTCTGTTTGAAACCATTGGTGTTAACGGCCTTTCCTCTGCTTCTGTCGCTAACAGCCGAGATGGACCTCCAATATGTGCACTCAGTAATGGTTGGACAGAAGCCCCAACGTCACCAGTTTCCCAAAGAAAAGCAGGGGGTGGTAGGGGAGACAAGGGTCTAAACTGAGGAACTGGAGAGTCAGGGGCTAGAAAATTCATCTCATTTACTGAAGACTCTGATTCAGGTGAAGAGACCCTGCTCTCTGCCAGTAATACCAATGTATCAGTGACATATTCAGGTGAAGATGATCGATAATTAGCTGAGCTATGAATCTCACAACTGGTTTCAGAAGTAGATTCTCGCTTGTCTTGTGTAGACTCTAAAGATAGTACAACCACATGTTCAGCTTCATCCTGTCTTAAGGGGTGCATTTTTTCAAAGCTGCACTGAACAGACGCAACATCTTCTAATGATTGAGCATCTATTAGCTCAAACGTTGAGTCATTTGACACCTGATAAAAGGTGGTTGAGCTCAAGAGTTCTGTTTTTTTAACTGGATTGATAGAATTGTCTTCAGAGGGAGTTGCAGTATCTTTACGGTGATTCCTGCCATGAAGGGATTTGACATTGTCTACATCAGTCTGAAGCGTTTCAGACTTGTCTTCCCCCCTCTTGACTTCAAGTTGCAGAGCATCTTCAGGGGATGAAAACATTGGATCTACAGATACATTCTCACTCACTGGATCCACCTGGTCGACATCATAGCCATAGAGGACTTTGTAGAGTCGCCGAGAAACTTCATCCATGTGTTGTCCGGACATTTGTTTGGTCTTCACGGATTCTGTCATTGAATCAACATGACCAGAAGAAGACTGAAGCCTCTGTTCGCCTGTTGAAGACTTTTCTGAGACCTCACTGGTTCCCATGAGCTCCATAGAGAGTTTCCTGAAGTCTTGCTCGGCTTGATCACACTCGATCAAGCTTTCTTCAAAGTCAATCAGAGACAACGGTCGACTCTCGCACACACCTGTTCGAGATCTATTGGCTAACTCTCGCCAGGGCTCCGGTGACAAATAATGAGCTTCGTTTTCAGAGTGGCTGGTTTGTAGACACTCCAAGCTCCACTCCTCTTCCCACTCTGCCCCCTCATAGCCAGCAGCCCCCTCATCATCACAGGGTTCAACACTGGGGTAAGGAGGAGGGGTAATCTGGGCACCTAACTTTGGTCCACCTTTGTACACGGGGTCTATCACATGGGATCGGAGGTTGTAGGGAGAGGTGCGGTACAATGTGAAGAAAGGACTTACTTGTTTGAAACTGCCTGTGTGTACCGTGTCTGCCACTTCCTCGTAAACTCTTTCTGATGAGCTGTAAAAACAAATTGATCACCATCAATCAATAATGAATGATGAAACAGAAGTTGGTTAATATTTTATATATTCCGTATATTTCTTCTAACAATGTACAGAACACACATTTTAGTTAATTAACACAAAGTAGGTCCAACAGAAACTGTGAAAGGTCATCCCTTTAAGAGGTGAGAGGACGGGGCGGGATGTCAAAACTGTGGCAAACTTCACCATTACTTCACCGGCATAACATGTCAGCGCCAAATGCAGTGGATATTTTAGAGTCACTATTGTGTCAGTCAATGGTGTTCTGCAACACTTACTATGCTGCTTCCATCTCTTTCTGTAGTTTCTCCTTCTGTGTGTTTCTGAAAAGGTCTCTTGCTGTGGAATCCATCTCTGTTCGTCCTGTTGTGTCCTGCAGTGATGACAAACTGGAGGAAAGATCCTCTGCCGAAACCATGGGTACGTCTTGTCCAGACCCCGGACTCCTACGTGTGACCTCTGTACGTCTGCCCGGTCTTGGGCTATCAATGTCTTCATGAAGGGCAGAGAAACCTGACAACGTGGAGAAAATCATGATTATTTTCATGGGAAAGGGATTAGAGAAAACATTTGACATAAACCTAAAAAATGAATCACTAGTCTGCTTCAAGTTTAAACGGCGATAACATTTCAACTCATAGCATGGGCATTTTATTTACTTCAGTCTGTGAATTACCCTGCCAGGCATTCATACGAGACAACCTGCTGCACTAAGAGAGACAGAGAAAGAGAGAGAGACCTCTAAAACTAAAGTTATTAGTAAGCCTATCTTCTACAAGCCTGCAGCCTTGCAGACTTTAAAGGCACTTAGAGCTTCACCGGGTTCGACTTCTGAAGTATTATGGTTGACTAAACACCTTCACTATGATCCAGAGCAATGGTCCTCTCTATTTCTGCATAGGTGTGTGATGATGTGTCGTCTTGATGGGACTTGATGATCTTGGTCTCAATGAGGTGAACTATGTCCATTCGGTTGATCTTAGTCAGTCTATTGATAAGCGACGTTTCTGATGACACAAAAAAAGAAAACCAGTTTAGAATATGAGTCGCTTCTTTGCCCTTGTTTAAACGATCAAATTCAGAATAATATCTACCCTATTTATCTCTTACCTGTGGAGTGCTTCCCCTCCCTCTCTGCCCAGAGTTTCAAAAGAGCGTGGCTTTGGTCTTGAAGAGAGTTTGGGTTTTCAATCCTTACCAGGTTAATTCTCTCCTCACTAAACTCTAGTTCTCGTGCCAGCTCTGTTCGGACAGATGAGATATCATTACAAAGACAGACCTCAGATACGATGTTGATTTTAAGGGCCTGCAAAAATGTTTCCATAGCTTGATGACTGTCAATGAGGTGTGACTCACCTGTCCAGCTGAAGCCCAGATGGTCAGCTATAATGGCCAACCGTTGCTCTTTTCTCTCGGCTTCATCCTGTGGATCTACTGCAAATACCACCAGACAGCCATGAGCGGTAGACACCGCAAAGTAAAACAAATCAAGGCACATTCACAAACTAATAAAGTCCTCACTGGCTTTCTTATTCTACGAGTGCAAATAGTTTAATTAGAGCCAAATTGAAGAATTATAAGTGGATAGTGAGCATAGTATGCCGTTACAGAGGTTTTGAATAAACCGTACAAAGTCACAGGGAATAATACATTTACAACAGTTTCAATAGAAATGTATTGACATTACATTGGATTGTTTGACTTATTGTTTACTCTTTAATCCTTGTTTTCAGTCATTAGTTGTTTTTACAACTTCCATAAAGCCTTTAAGTCAATCTTGAGCACACATAGAAGGAAAGAAAGACGTCATAACAAATACAAACACAGCTCAAGAGACACAACCACGCGGATTCTTCAACTACAATGGGACGGAACTACAAGAGACAGAGAGGCAGCACCTTTACAGCTACAGTGCACTAATGAGGCTAAAGAAATATAGAATGGCCCCTTAATCTGGGGGGATACCTTGACTTTGGACTGTATCGTCTGGGATTCGCTGCATCTGTGTCTCAACAGGGTCGTCCCACAGTGGTCTAATGGGAAAGATGTCTCCTGAGGGAGGGAACTGCATCTCGGGGAAAGTTTCTCTTTCTATGATTGACGTATCGATGAGACTGCTCTCATCGTCTGAGACGGCCGCTGCAGCTTCCCGTTCTTTCTCTGTCTCTGCCTGGGACAACCTCGCCACAAGTTTCGCTGCTTCGTCGGCTATCTCTTCGAAGCATTCCATGGACTGTTTTTGCGGCTCAATTTTCTCTTTAGTCGGCGTCGTCAAAGGAGATGTCGGATTGCTTTTTCCTCGGACTGGCAACCTGGACTGGAAGCTTTTAGATTTAGGTGACTCTGCACTCAATGGCCGACCCGCTTTTTTAGCAGAAGGCTTGGTAGACTCTCCCTCACAGAAGCTCTTAGCTTTGGGAGAAGATGTCTTTGTTTTGACATCAACAGAGGGACCGGCATCTGTCTCAGATTTTCTTCTTGGATCCTTTTTGACAGGGACTTTCAGCTTTTTGTCTTGACTTAATTCAGCTCGTTTAACATTTGAGTCAGGCTTTGGAGTGCTAGCCTTGATGGGAATTCTGGATTTAGATTCTGAAGTGAAAGAGGGCTCTTTTCTGAGAGTGGTTGAAGAGGGGGTTGAATGAGATGGAGAGGGGATTGAGGATTTGCCCCGACCTTGAGGTGCAGATTTAATCTGTGTTTTGACAGGGGTCTTTTTAACACTACTGGAAGCATTTTGTTTGGACTTTCCTGTTTGTTTGGGGGCTTCTATCACTGACTGTGGTTCCTCTGGGGATGAATCAGATGACTCCTGTCCTTGTTCAGGGTAAACTGATCTAGTGACTGTTGTTTCTGCCGTCTGTACATTTGTTATCAGCTGGTCTGGGGAACTAGTGTCTAAATCTAAGCATGCTTCATTTACCCTTTTCTCTGTTTTAGCCTCTAGACTTTCAGGGGATGTCTGATCTTTCTTTGTAGGTTTGGCTGAAGCTGCTATGCCCATTTTAGGGATTTTAGATTTGGAGGGTTCAGATTTAGAGGATTGCTGGTCAGCTTCAGGCGGGGACTGAAGCTGAGAATCATTTTTTTCTTTTGGTTTCTCCGGCTCATCAGTTTTAATCTCTAACGTAAGATTGAGGCCAACTTCAGGTTCTGCTGCTGATCTTATACTCTCTTGCCTGGCTTCTTCTACATGAGGCTCCTCTACAGGCTGTTCACCTAATTGAAAGAAGGCAAACCCAGCACCCTCTTCTTCATAACTCCTCTTAGTCATGTCGATAGCACCGCTTCGGGTCATTTCAAAGAGCTTGCCCTCCTGGAACAGGAAAGGGTTGGGTTCACTGGTGGGTGTGCTGTCTTCTGTTGGAGTTCTACCAGGTGTTGTGTCTGGAGTTGTTTGCAGAGACTGACGGTCCACCACCAGATTTAGTATTTTCTGTTCCTCTTCTTTAACACGAGCTGCAAACGTGGCGTCGTCCTCCCTCATGGCTGACCATGAGTCGGTGTCTGCTCTTGCAGTGACGCCCTTTGATTCAGTTCTCGGAGGTTCTATTCCTTCATCGTCCTCCTCTGTGTCATCATAGATACACACCTCCGGTTTGAAATGTTCTGTTGTTTGAGTCAAGGTAGCCTCTGGTGCTCCTGTTGGCCCCTTTTTATCTTCTTTCACTTCATCTGTTACATTATGTCCTTGTTTTAGCACACCAGTTTGCTGATTGCTACCATCTAACTCTTGACCATCTCCTTTATTCTCTTTTGACTTTCTCAAACTCTCCTCCTTTTGCTCATCAGTCCTGTTAGAAGCACTTGACGTTGCAGCAGCCTTTTTTGCAGTGCCCTCTTTGTCAGATTTTACAGACTGTGAGATATTTTGTTCATGTGCAGTTTTCAGATTTGACTTTGACTGATGCTGGTCTGAGACAGAGTGAGGTCCCTCTGAAGTTACATTGGCTGTTGTTGTGCTCTCGACCTCTTTGCTGTGCGATCCTTCATGCAAACCTGCTGAAAAAGGAGAGGGAGGTTGTACTTTATTAAGGGGATCAACAAATAGAGCTACCTTTGAATCCTCAGTGGGTCTACTGAGCCCACATTCACTTTGTGAAAGCTTCTCACTTGTGGAGTCTAACTTTTCATAGCTGTCATCCCCTATTTTGGCATCTTTTCTAGAGTTCTTTTTGCTCCTTTCGTCTTGTTCCATTTCATCAAATGTTTTTATTTTGGCTGCCATCTTAAACATTTCCTCCTCTGGAGTAATTTTTCTCTGAGCTTCATAGCTGTCTGACGTCTCCTCTTCTTCTGGGTCTTCAGGGATGACAGCCGGTTTGGATGGAACAGTTAGGAATGAATGGTCTGGGGGTTTGGGGTTTACCTCATAACTTACCTCTTCAGAACTAGGAGTGTCAGGAGAAAGGGGACTCTTACCCGAACTTGTCATCTGAGACGTCTGCTCACAACTGTCATCATCAGCACTAGCCTCATGGTCTCGGAACAGCCTACCACGCAAAGCATCTTGGGGGAACTCTGTAGATTTGGAAGGCTCTGGATGGCTAGAGGGCTCACTAGATGGACCTAGAGCTGATGGGAAGGATGGGTAGCTTTTTTGCTCTACAGGGCTGCTCTCTAATGAGTCGTGTGGTGGGGATTCCTTGGTTGGGCTAGGTTCAATGGAGTCTGGTGATTTATGGGAGGAGTTTTCTTCCATGAGAGGACTACCATCTAGAGAGTCTCTGTGGCTTATTGTCAAAGAGTCGTCAGCTAATGGACTGAGGGCATCTGAGTCCTGCTTTAAAGCCAGCTCTAAGCTATCATGACGCTGAAAAGAGGATAACGAAGTTGAAGAACCAACTAAAGGCAGTTCTAGCTGATGATCAGGGCTGTCGTCATCACTAAGAAATGTTTCTACAGTCTCTGAAACTCTCTTTGTAAGCTTTTGAGGTCTGGCTGGCTTAGGCTCGCTCCTCTTAACAGAAATAGACTCACTTGTAGCGTGGTCTTCAGCAGCCTCGCAGGAAGAGGCAGGGAGGGCCAATTCTGTAGACAGTTGGTCACCAGTGGTCCCTACACCAGAGTCTGCCGACTTATCTGTCGCTTTACTTTCTTTTGGGACTGTTTCAGAGGCTACAGACGACTGCTGTCCAGTTTTGGGAGAAAGGCAAATACTTTCTGGGCTTGTGCTTGGAGTAGCAAGACCCTCATGTTTGAAACTGTCCTCGGAGCTCATTTGAGGGGTTGCATCTTCAGAACTGGCACTTAGTGTCTCTGCCACACCCTCGTGTTTGGAGCTGTCAGAGCTATCATCAAGGCCACTATTTCCAAAGTCTACAGTTTCAGTTAGCTCTGAATGGGTGCCGGCAACTGGTTTGGTTTCTTTGTCTTTGTCCTGCTGAGTGGCCTCAGCGGCAGTCTTGCGAGGTTTGGAATCCAAAGACACTTCTCGTTCTTGAGAGACACGTGAGGTTACAGCCTTGGCTGTAAACTTTGATTGGATGGTTTCTGATTTAGTCTTTTTCTCTGATTTTGACACTGTTGATGATTTGAGCTCAAATAGCCCAGATTTTCTCTTTGAGGGGTCCTGCCCCGTCTGGAAGGCTTGCATGAGTTCTTTAACTGACATGGTCTCCTCAAGTTTTTCAGATTCAGCTTTGGGGGATTTAGGTGGGCCCTGTTTTGATTTAGGGCTTTCTTTGGCTTTTGGAGTAGGTTTGCTTATAACAGGCAGTTGTGAAGGCTTACTTCCAGTGACCTTTTTGCTCTTTTGCTCTGCCTCTACTTTTTGCTGTAAGGCTTTGACTTTGTCCTTTATTGACCCAATGGGGGTTTCTTCGACCACCGGGGACACAGGTGACGCTGGGGAAGGGGCTGTAGGCACACTAAGCAGAGCACCAGCATCTGTCGACTCCTCTACATGGTCTTTTCCCCTTTTCCTGACAGGCTTTTTAACATCACCAGCAGCAGCTTTGTCCTGCGCTTTGGTTGGAGTGGTTGGTTTTGCACTTTTACGGAGAACAACATCGGTGAATTGCTCTTGAGCAGCTGGCACTTTTTTAGCTTTTGTTTTGGAGCCGACTGGTGCATCCAGGAGGTATTCTTTAAGGTCACCGCTGTCCTTTATGGCTTTAGGTCTGGGAGCCCCTCTGTTAGATCTAGTTTCCCGTAACACAGGTTCTTGAGTTTCTAATTTTGCCATCCTTTTGGCCTCCTCTATCTCGCTGTCTGAGAGGAGAACCCACTCCTCTGCCATCCTAGCTGCTTTTGCTAACTCTGCTGCAGCCTCACCCTCATATGTTCCGCTCCTCAGTATCTCACTGACTTTCTCTAGGTCCTCTTTGACTTTCTCTAAGTCCTTCTCCATTATTTCTAACGGCTCTCCGGAAACATCCTCGGCCCCTTTCTCTAGACCACACCCTCTTAAAGACGAGGATTTCTCTGTCGAGTCTGCGGTCAAGATGGCAGTCATTTTTATCAAATCCTGTTTCATTTCTGACACGTCGGACAGGAGGTCTGGTTCTCGAATCAGCTCTGATTTCAGGACTGATGTCTCCGTCTCTTCATCTTCCATACGGAAGTAGAACAAGTAAGGAGTAAAGAAAATCAAAAATTCAAATCAAAGGAGACAGACATTGGAGAGTGTGGTCAGGACAGGATTGGAACACGCTGCAGGGATCATAGGGCAACACATTTACAATGGGTTTCTACATCAGGATAGCAGAGGATTTGGGCTTATACTTTCATGTCTTTTGGGGAAATGTGGAAAAGCAAAGTCTAAATAATGCTGATGGGAAATGATATGAGCAGGAAATAACTTGCTTATACACTCAACGCACCCACACTCAAAAGTCAGAACTATGAAACGATAATAAAATACACAGAAACGACACCAACTATGAACGGCATAACAAACGGAAGTACAAACAAAAACAAAAGAAACATCTCAAGATTGCTCATGTAAAATAAATGTCAACATGGTAGCAGGCAAAAATGGATTTGGAAAACAACTAAGAATGCGACTGTGTCTATCAAAGAAAGCCAGTGATTACTTTTACAGAACGTGATGATGTGCCATGCTTTTCATTCTAGAGAAAGCAGACTTTGAGAAAATCTCAGAAGGAAGGAAGATCTCTTTAAAGTGAGAGAAAGGGACAACTTTTTAAATCCCTTCGGCTTCCGTTTAGTCGTTTATTATCTGAAATAAAAACTTAAACAACAAAATAACACATACACTTACGAGTAAACGGTGTATGGAAACAACATAAAAAATCAGCACATCATCATCAAAACAAATCACCTCTCACGGACAAGACATGACATCACTCAGACATACAATCACACGCATACATGTTTATGTAAGCCAAGTTATTTCCATGCAAAGCAAAAGGAAGGGCTGATGGTCAGGTGGTGGTAAAGAGTGAGGGGAAGGTTTACAGACTAAAACCCTTATTAGAGGAGAAAACGCCTTGTGACTAAAATGATGACTGTCCTGGTGATTCTCTCATCTGGTGGCTTCCTTCTGTTTTACAGGACAATGTGACTGCATTTGAAGAATTTGCATTTCTATTGGTGTATTGATCTATTGATATGTTTTTTTTAATGTGTTGTGGTTTTTGTATTTAAAAGGCAGCATGAGCCTGACTGCCTGGAGGGAACTACAGTAATGTCTTCTCTCCGTGCTGCTTGAGTTAAAATGTTTTTTTTGACACGTAACACCACGTTTGTACTTCTTCAGAGAACTAGGAATACTCATATATTTGGAAAAATGTCTCTCACAGTATAGAATAGGGTTCTTTACTTTCAACTTGACATAACTTTGAACCTTTTGTTTTTCAATTATACTACAAAACCGAATCAACGTGTCAAGAAAAGGAAAGGTTACGATGGATTGCTTTACCATTACACTCAAGATTTACGGCTAAAGGATACTAATATTTTGGCATCTTATCTCTTGGAGCTGATTGCTTGCACAACCACAGGCATCCAGTCCCAGAGACTCTTCATGCTAAAAAGCAATCACAATGAGCTACAAGCGTTTTAAATTTGGGTGACCCATGGTTGTAGCATTATCCTGCCAAAGCAAACTACAGGACACAGCAGGAATAGGACTGAAGAGGAAGGTTGAATCAGCTACTTTGCATTGGTTTCTCATTTTATCTCAAGCTGCTCTGAATTCCTCTACTGGCTGCTAGAGTTTGTAGTAGCGACTCGGGGTGGTAATTCTCCAATTTCTTTTTTTTGATTTGAATTTTGATTCAAGGTCATAATTAGGCCTGCAGGATATGACAAGAATATGCAATGGGCGATAACATTTTTCAATATTTCATAGTGTGATGTTTAAAGTAAAATAAGCACATTGGTTTTTACTCTACAAGTGTTTGTATTATTTATCTCCTAAATCTGAAATACATAAAGTCGCACAATCTTCCTTTACATGAAATAATGTTAAATAATTGTGTCCGAAAGTAAATTTTTTCTTATTTATTGGTATATCTCTGATATTAGAACATCAAGTCCTATACCAATGTTATAAACCTAACATATTTTAAAACACTATTTCAGTAAAACTCATTTTCCCTTGTTTGTTCTTTGCGAGGTTGTGAGTTACTTTTCTACCCAACTGGTGCAAGGATCATTGTAACAGAAATGAAACTGTGACTACATTAGGGCTACAGTTAGCTTAATGTCAGCACTAAATCAGACGCCACTGTCACAGGGACATCACCACAGTATGAATGAGATCATTTTTCCTGTACATACGTAGATGTCTAAGTCTTTCTCCATATGTCCGATCTCAAAATTGTGAAGGAGAAATAATAAAATCGAAGGTGCGGAGGCATGAAGGGGTGAAATCAGAAAAAAGAAAAGAAAGTAAGAGTGAAGTTTAAGCCTCGTCAGAAACAGAACATGGACATGGAGGGATGCAGGTTAGGCCTTTTTGACAAAAAGACAAAACTACATGAAGCTTAAAAGGCTTTGATGTATGCAGTCTGTAATTCTACTAAGTGCTAAGCAGGAAATGTCAGTCTAGTTATTCCTCTGCCATTTTAATCACACATACAATATTAGTATCACTGTCTTATTCGTCTGGTTACTAAAGACATGCATATACACAGTGTTAAAATGAAACAGTATCTGTTTTTTTATGTTATGAAGGAAATTAAATAAGTAAAAATGTCTTACATTTCTCTTGTGTCCTGCTGGCCTGTGAAAACATGAAGAAACATCAGTGAGTTAATCCCTTATGTCCTGTAAGTGTAACGTATTCTAACACGGCTAAGAAAACTGCCACTTTGAAAAAATTATCAAAAAAAAGACAAAAGGATGGGCAAAAATATAGCCACAGCGCTGACGAGTCACAGTCTCTGACATAAACTACATATCTAAAATATCTAACACTTATGAACATACAGAGGCCTGAGAAGGGACACGGAGAGGAGTCAAGTTGATCTGGAGAAACTTTTGCATGATTGTGAGAAACTTTTCAAGATCTCGAGAGGCTCATGTGAGATACTTTGAAAGATCCTGTGCAACTTCAGCAAAATCCTAGAAAACGTGTGCTGCTAAGTGCTAAACTTCTGTCAGAATACGATTAACTTTTGTAAGATTCTGAGCAACTTTTGCAAGACACCGAAAACATTTTATCAGATCCCGAGAAACTTTGCGAGGTCTTGAAAAACTCATTCCAACATACTGAGAAGATGTTGCAAACGTTTTGTCAGATTACGAGAAAGCTATGCGAGCATACTGAGAAACTTTGCATTTGAATCTTTTAATAGATTTAAAGAAACCTAAGTAAGATCTGTCAGTATTACATTCACGAAAGACTTCATAATGGAGGAGCACAAAAACCCAGGGCAGAGATTAGATTCACAATCAGCTGGCAGCGTTTTAAAAAAGGAGACATTCAAACACAACTCCAAATCTACAGAGACCCTCTTGTCCTTAAAAAGTAGCCAACAGTTGACTAAACTCAATAAAGTTTGAAACATATTCACAGATTCAAGATCTCCCCTCAGTATCTCAGGATCAACCTGTCAGGAAAGGAACCCCCCCTGTTCCTTCACAGCCTCTGTATGAACGTGTTAAATTAGTCCAGAGAAGAAAACAGCAGACAGGGAATGTCAGCAGAGCTAGTTAGTAGAGGGGGAGAAGCGGAGGCAGCTTTTACCTCTTCCTCTTGCTCTTGGTCTGAATCTGAATCCTTTTGGGAGCAAGAAGCAGCGAGGAGCAGAAAGGTGTACAGATAGAAACAACATTTAGCCACATTAAAAGGGAGGCAAGAAAGACAACAGAGCAATGTGTGGTTACAAAACAGACAATATGTCAGTGAGATTTCAGGGGGGGGGGGAGAGGGGACTTTAAGGATGATTCAGCATGTTAGGCTGAAGCAAAATGTGATTTTCTTAAAGGTTTAAACCTCTCAAAATATCTGCTGCTCCGATTCTACATGCTCATAATAAAAAGAGAAAGGAGTTTACCGTCGGAGCTTTTCTAAATAAAACATGCAGGCTGGTAAATGGGGATAGAATATAGAGTAAAAGAGCACAGGATACAGAGTCTGATCCTGTAGGTGGTCACGGGTGGCCTGGACCCCCTTAAGAGGCCACAAAGTCCTGAATCAAAATCCTAAACAATGATTGGTTTTTTGACACGTCAGATGAAGGACATACTGTTTGTTAATATTCACTTTTTGAGCTGTGTTGCAACAGGCTGCTTTCACCTCCGTTTACATGTTCAAGTGCTACAAACATCCTTAAAGCATTAAGATATTATACACAGACAAATCACCTCCTTCGATACTCTCATATCAGCAGGTAAAGTAGAAATAATCAGTGGAGACAGAATGTGTAAAGAAATGTTAAACGTCACTCTTCCTCTGGATAATTTATGGCCCCGGATGAGCCACCATGCACCGTCAAAAACGCTTTAATTCACCCTGATGGGATGTGTGGGTGGGACTTTAAATACGTTTAAATGTCCACTGAATTTGTCTGAAAACATAATACAGGACGCACGAATCCCTGATTTTAAGCCTGAGACGTTTCCTTGCATATCCTCGAGGTTGCATCATTGCTAACGGTGACGATCGTCAAGCAGTGATGTTAGCTGACTGTCGAATTAGCACACTTAGCTTGTGTCAAAGATTTATGTAACAAGTCAGAAGTTATACAAAGAAGTATTGTGCCAGAAAACAGTCGAAGCTTGAGATCAGCATGTTTTAGAGCAGTAAAGGGAAAATGAGCTTGTATGAATATTACAAATATTTCATTGTTGTGTTTTTAACATTAAACTAAATGTACAAACTGACGCTTTATTATAAGAACTCGTGAGCTATCCTCTACTCACCACACGACTGCCCTCTTACCTTGCAGTAGGATGGGAGTGTGATGTTGAGGTTGCAGATGGCGTTTTGTGCGAGTGACCTGTA
>NC_136710.1:19392137-19436076 GCF_947650265.1 Symphodus melops | reverse complement strand
AAAGACCTTACCTGATGTAAAAAAAACACCAACAACATATCTATAAGAAGCATGCAACGAGTACGATACAACAAGGGACAGATGTGGCTATTTAATGTAACTGCTTATATATGCATGAGATATGTCAAGGGTTCTGTGGCCTCGATGTATTCGTTGTTATTTTTGCAATTTTTAACAATCATGTACATGTGCCTTACGAGGGCCTCAGCTGACCTGGTGCAGACCTCTGCTGGACCTCCTCCACTGTCGCTCTTTGTTGACCGTGTTGTGTTGATTTCATATATAGCTGACATTGCTAACACTATGCTCCGCTAACCGAGTAGGTAAGGGTATGGTTAGCTGTCTAAACGCAAACTAGATTATAGATAACCATGCCGTACTGTACGGAACCAAACCGGACTGCTGGCTATAAAGTACTGCTGCTGCCCTCAGCTGATCTCATGTTATACTGAGATTAGTCTTTAATGTTTATTTTGTTTATATCTACTGAATTATTGGGCGGCAGTAGCTCAGATTATACAGACTTGGGTTGGGTACCGGAGAGTCGCTGGTTCAAATCCTGCTGCAGACCAAATCTAGAAAATGGGTCTGTTAGCTGGATAGCTGGACTCTTCATAACTCAAGGTCAATGACAGGTATTGGACGATCATTGAGCTAAACTAAGTGTCGATCAAATAAAACAGCAGTCAAACTCCACCAAGTTCTTTAGCTCCTCACAGGCCACAAAAACTTTGACATTTCACACATAAATAAAATAAAACATGTGATCTAAGACACACCTCTCAAGGAAAACAAAAACAACTGAGAACAAAACCACAGAAATGGAAAAGGCTAAGCAGAAAAGAGGGGATTCAAAACAAGGTGGAAACAGTAATGGATGTCTCGGCGGGGTACAAGACAGTGGAAATCAAAAGCACGTGCAAATGAAAGGTTGTGTTTGTGATCGGAAGAAATAAGATCGGCATCCATGGATTGTTTCATATGCATAACCAGAGATTTTTGTCTCCACCCTACCCCAGGAATTTTGTCCCCGGCGGGCCGAGCTGCAGGATTCTGCTAACCAAACTCTCCCCCTCATTAAGAGGCGGGGGGGCATTTGGAGGTGGAGTTTACTGTGTGATCGTCCAAACGCAGCAGTGAGGAAGAAAAGAGGACACGTCATGTTTTTGTTGGTGCAAAAAAAAAAAAAAACTGGGAATTGGAGCGTGTGAAACAGTTGAGTGAGGTTATAAACAGTGTGGTCATTTTAAGCTAAATGTCAGTGTGCTAACATTCAAAATAGAAAACTAAAACACCTCAGCAATCGTATTCTTTGAGTGTTTACATTAAAGGGGCAGTATGTAACTCTGCCCCTAGTGTTTAAAATGGGTACTGCAGTCTAAACTCTAATCATCACAGAGAGCTGTCTCCGCCCCTCCTCTCTAGAGTGAATGCTCACGCAGGTCACCATGTGGTGGACACTGTAGCTTCAGTGTTTAGCCAGCTCTGCATGTGATGGACACTGTAGCTTCAGTGTTTAGCCAGCTCTGCATGGCTCTGTAAAGCTTTCTGCGTTCTAACCTCTCTCCATGTTTCAAAAGGCATCTCCAACATTGATCCTAGTTTGAGCAGCTTTCTGCTGCTGGAGCTTATTAGAAACATGCAGAGGCTTTTTAGCTCGGGTACAATCACTTCTATCTGAAGCAGTTCCACTGCCCGCTTCCATCGCTGCAACACCTGTTCACCTGATAACTGCTCTCATATCTGGCAAACCCAGGGGCGTCCAAAACGGCCTTCAAAGCCCCGCCTACCTTCTCTGGTCCAATCAAATCCAGAGCATTCAGGAGCAGAATCTAAAGTTAGAAGGAGGACATACTGGCTGCCGCATTGTTGTCAGAGAAGCTTCAACACAGCATGTTTCCTTCATGATCACAGAGGAAGGTCAACCAAACTGATCTGCTCAAGTTGGAGTACAGCAGGCTCTTAACCATAGCTTTAACGCATACTGTGCCAAACCTCACCACTAGAGGGCAGACTTTGAGGCCACATATCAAACCAATCATGGTGCAGTATTCTGCAGGTGGAGTTAATAAGAAAGAAGCTTCTTCGTAGAGGGTTAGGGATCAGGTTAGAGAGCAGCTGTTATGAAAGAAAACAAGGCATGCTACAGAGCAAAGATTCACAGATCCCTGGTGCTGGGAGGAAAGCAAGAGCAGATACAGAAACAGGTTTAGTACGGCAGAGGCAGGGGTTAAATTAATCAGAAAGAAAAAGGGCAGCAAGTTGAAAGCTTCTTAGTAAAAGGGATAAACTGTAGAGAGGTAGCGTGTTTTTTTATGCTGACCTCTTCATCTTTGTCTGTTCCTTATAAAGCTGTGTTCAGACAAAAGTGTAAAATCTTTTATTTTGAAAAACACAATCCTGAAAAAAAGTCCATCCGTCCACACCATGTTCGGTTTATAACATCATCTGGAGTTGCACACCGCTGGGTTTCGCTCCTCTTCCTAGCACGAATCAGTACCAGGTCCCAGTCTGATGACCTCTTAGCTAGGATCAGTACCAGGTCCCAGTCTAAAGAACTGTTAGCTAAGATCAGTACCAGGTCCCAGTCTAAAGACCCGTTAGCTAGGATCAGTACCAGGTCCCAGTCTGATGACCTGTTAGCATGGATCAGTACCAGGTCCCAGTCTGATGACCTGTTAGCTAGGATTAGAACCTGGTCCCAGTCTGATGACCTGTTAGCTAGGATCAGTACCAGGTCCCAGTCTGATGACCTGTTAACTAGGATCAGTACCAGGTCCCAGTCTGATGACCTGTTAGCTAGGATCAGTACCAGGTCCCAGTCTAAAGACCTGTTAGCTAGGATCAGTAACAGGTCCCAGTCTAAAGACCTGTTAGCATGGATCAGTACCAGGTCCCAGTCTGATGACCTGTTAGCTAGGATCAGTACCAGGTCCCA
Organism: Symphodus melops; assembly: GCF_947650265.1. Taxonomy (NCBI): domain Eukaryota; kingdom Metazoa; phylum Chordata; class Actinopteri; order Labriformes; family Labridae; genus Symphodus; species Symphodus melops. Next base: position 19,433,138 of record NC_136710.1, on the reverse strand, counting down.
GTCGAAAGACCTGTTAGCTAGGTTCAGTACCAGGTCCCAGTCTAAAGACCTGTTAGCATGGATCAGTACCAGGTCCCAGTCTAAAGACCTGTTAGCTAGGTTCAGTACCAGGTCCCAGTCTAAAGACCTGTTAGCATGGATCAGTACCAGGTCCCAGTCTAAAGACCTGTTAGCTAGGATCAGTACCAGGTCCCAGTCTGATGACCTGTTAGCTAAGATCAGCACCAGGTCCCAGTCTAAAGACCTGTTAGCATGGATCAGTACCAGGTCCCAGTCTAAAGACCTGTTAGCTAGGATCAGTACCAGGTCCCAGTCTGATGACCTGTTAGCTAGGATCAGTACCAGGTCCCAGTCTAAAGACCTGTTAGCTAGGATCAGTACCAGGTCCCAGTCTAAAGACCTGTTAGCTAGGATCAGTACCAGGTCCCAGTGGGGCGCTGCACACAAAATCGTGGCGCTGACAAAATGCAGCAAACACGACATGACTTTGATCTACACATTGACTTTGTCTGTCGCTGGGATTTTAAAACCAAAGTTGCTTCACTTGTCTGAACACATCTTTAAAACAAAGATTTTTTTATTTCTTCTGATTTTTAAAGGTCATTGGAATAAAAAATCCAAACCTGTCCAAAAAGAGTTATTGCACTGTCATGAAGTTTGACTAATGACTGTTTTATTTTTTTTTAAAAGCATTCCTTTACTCGTTCCTTCCTCCTGCAGTCTTACCCGAGGAACTGAGCTCCAGACGGCCCCACCTCGATGATCCTGCTGGCCAGACCCTCCCCCTCCACCATGGGCGGCATCGAAGCCAGACGGTGCCTCTTCACCAGCCGACACGTCACCCGTGTGGGAGCGCTGCACTTCCTTGGAGGGATGATGATGCGTAAGCCATTGTGACGGCAACCACGCATGGCTCCGCCCCTGGCATCCACCATGAAGCTGACCAGGAAGCTGCAGAGATTTCCAAAAATTAATCGAACTTGACCAAGAATATCTTATGATTTGGTGATGAGAATAAAGACACTGAAGCAACTCGGTAGACTTTTTTTTTTGGTTAGACTCGTATTTTGCCAACCTCACATGATAAAACCTCCAACTTAAATGTCTTTCTGTGATTTGTATTATATTTTCTAATCAAGGCCATGCAAACAGACAAGGTAAAATCTCAAATGTCTATTTATTTTACATTTTCTGATCATAGCCACGTAAACACAAAGGTGTACTGAAGTCGCTTTAAAGGTTTAGTATCTAAATTCTCATCACGGAATAGTTTGCGTGCGATGCATTAACCTTTACGTCTTTATATGTGAAACTCTTTGACAACCCCCCCCATGCACATGGATCACTTCGAATGAGGGGGTGTGTGTGAATGAGTGGGGGTATGTGTGAATGAGTGGGGGTGTGTGTGAGTGTGATGAGGTAATATTACAATTTGATACAATGCCCACTTCTAAAGTGACCTGAACTTTGTCTCAGTTAAAGGAAGAATTTGCAACCTTTATGATCCAGTAGGTGTCACCCTGGACAACAATATGAAACCAAAACAAATGGCTCTTTGGCCACGCCCCCTCCATACTGAAGTTTCCGCTCTGCTCCAGGAGCATTGCATTGTTGTGTTAGCATGCTAATGTAAGCACTTTTAAGTTAGCTCGTAGCTTCACATTGCACACAAATTGACACAGAATGATCATGTATGCATGTTCTTCTTCTTCTCTCTAGTCTTTGACTAAAACAGCTTTTATACACAAGGGGAGGAGCCGGCCGTCCCGTCCATGTAAACACAGCTCTTCTCCCTCACTTTGGAACGCCCTCCCCCTCCATGTCCGAACAGCCCCCACGGTGGAGTGTTTTAAGTCTCGTCTTAAGACCCATTTTTATTCCCTGGCTTTTTAACTTTGCGTGAGTTTTGTGGTCCTCTGTGTCTTTTACTTATTTTACTAGTTTACTACGTCTTTTATTGATTTTATTGTTTTATTTATGGAATCGTCTTAGAAATTTTTGTTTAATTGTTTTTATTATCATATGCACAGCACTTTGTAGACATTTCTTTGTTGTTTAAATGTGCTATATAAATAAAGTGGATTGGATTGGATTGTAGCATTTAAGTGTAACATGTCGCACATTCTTCCTTTAACCAAAACGTCACAGCTTTTAAAACACACACAGACAGAAAAACGTGTGTTAATGAGTTCAGCAACATGAGCAAAAAAAAAAAAAAACTGTTAACAGGCCACGATGAAGTCCTCAAACTGCTGAAAACTTCCCCCGTGGTTAACTTCAATCCAACATACGACAACACTTCAAAGCGACCATCATCCTAATTCTCAAGAGCAAACATGACAGAGTGGGTATGTTAGTGAAAGTGCACAGTTCACGCTGTATGAAATCCACAAACATGTCCTCGGCACACACCACCTCGCTTTTCTTGTTGCCCAGATGTCACAAATTTTAATCCTACGCACCTCGGCTTTGAAATGACTCACATGAACTAGAAGGTTTTAAGATCTGCTTCAACCAGCAGTAAACACAGAGGCAAGTCCCGATACAAAAGTTTGTCCCTGACTGGCCAAGGTGTTTGTTTAAGTGTGAGCTGGAGCAGTTCCAAAACCTTTAGAACATGTCAGTCTGCAGATATACTGAATGTATAATAGAGCCTCCTGGACTCCTGCCACCAAGTTTGATATTTTGAATATTTGTGATTAACGTGAGGCGATGTCTGAAGAGGACAGCGACATGTACACCTCTCCACCAGGAGAGCACACTGTGAGGGGAGGAAGAGAGCGATGAAGAGGAGGAGGAAGAGGAGAGTGATTAAACCAAGGTGCAGAAGGTCACCTGCTGTGGTCTCCATGATCATGGCACGGAGAGGATTGGCTAAAAACATCAAAAGCACATCAGAAAGAGACGAATCCAAAGTCAGGTAGGAAGAATTCAGAGGAGAGGAAGAAGAGCCCGGAGGAGAAAAAAACAGAAGAGGTGAGATCATCAGAATAAAAAAGAATAAAGTCACATGAAGTGAAGGAGGAGGTTATTGGTGACTCTTTGTACAGGAGTCAGAGATATAACATCTCTATTGTTTGAGGTGGAAAATCACAACATTAAAGGAGACGTTTGTAATATTTGATGTTTTAAATATTCAGTTCTTCACTGATATTTTCTTCGTACCAATTTTGACTTCCAGGAGATTTTGAAGCTCTCCTTGATGTACACGTATTACCATCATTTTTTATATTTATATTTAGTTATTGATCCGTTAAAAACACTGTATTATACAGTTCGTGTTAATCCAGGTGTTACAATTACATTATAATACTAAACAGCTCGTAAACTGGGCTTCACAACTTTGACTGCAGGCTGAGAGCTCAGCTAGCAAACTGTAGCTGTCAGGAGTTCAAACTCCACAAAGAGAACACAAACAGAATGCACTTTAAGAGAGACACAGCTGCGTGTGTTAAGACTCACATTTTGTCATGAAGCATTTGGCCTTAGCAGTATTCATATAAAAAGAAAGAGCATGTTTTTTAAAGACATTAAGTCAAAAAAGTAAAGAGCATCATAAAATCAAAACACAGCTGGAAGTATTTTTGTTAAATCTGATTTCAAGGAGGAAATGAATCATAATGAACCATAATGTGGCTGACAGGCGTTAAACTACAACATGACCAGAACTTCAAATAAACAGCTGAGTCAGAGAAACGCTTCACGGCTTCTCATCAAGATGCAGAGATTAAACAGATGGTTGTAACTCCGATTTGGGATTATTAAAGTCAATCCCAAACTGGAGACATACTTCAGTATATGTACGGATCCTTATTCCGACTTTTTTCTTTGTATATTTATTCGATTGGGTTGTTTGTTGTTGTTGTTCTTGTGTGACAGAACCTACCCGGAGTGAATGGGGCTGGAGGACAAAGCGATGTTGTCCAGGTTCTCTGTGCCCCAACTCAGGCGGTACGAATCCCTCTCGTTCTCTCTGCCAAGTGAAGAAACCTGAACAAAACAGGAAACCTCTCGTTAAGGACATAAAGAACAGGTTCTTCACAAAGTCTAGATCCAGTCTCTCTCTGTGTGAATGTGTGTGTGAGTCCTGACTGTCTCCAGTGAGGGAGAAGCTGGAGTCCTGCTGGCTGTGTTGTTGTCAGGCTGTGTTTACAAGGACGGATCGGCCGGCTCCTCCCCTTGTGTATAAAAGCTGTTTGAGTCAAAGACTATAGTTCTGTGTCAGTTTACATGCAATGAGAAGCTACAAGCTAACTAAAGAGCGCTAACATTAGCATGCTAACAGAAAGATGACACAGGTGACATGCAGTTTGAGTGGGTGCTGCTTGGGCTGAGCTCCTTCGTGCTAACTTCAGTGACGGGGCGTTTGAGGTGCGTCACTGCAGTATTTCGCCCTGGCTTTGATAAGGTGTGTTGTTGATGACGTGTACCTGACAGTTGAGCATCTCGTCCATGATCCCGTCATGTTTGGGGGAGTAGTAGCTGTGGTGGGTGGGCGTGAACGACCGGTCGGAGCTGGAGCAGAGAAGAAGAAAAGTGCTCTTAATATAAACGGACAGATTGACAGCCTCAAGGCTCGCATTGATTCAAACACTTCTGACACTTCACTAAAAGTTTAATATACCACCAGTTTGCACGCTAGTCTACTGACTACAATATGTACGCAACCATCAAATACTAAAGAGCTAACACAGAGTAACTGTGCTCACAAGGCGCTAAAATAAGAGCGGGGACAGTTTACAAAATGGTTTTAGTTTTAGTCAGGAACATGAAACATCAAATCTTAGCTCGACTCATTTTAAACATTTCATGTTCACATGTTACTCTGAATTACTCTAAAGAATAGTTTCTGTGGAGTGACGTAGATTTCTTCCTTAAAAGAAAAAAGTCATTCACTTTTTCAGCATCACTTGGTTTTCATTTCACAACATTATTTTAACAACAGAAGAAGAGCGCTGGAGCACGTTAATGCTCGGAGGACGGTGCTGGAATAAATGACATTTGATCTGATCGTGTCGCTATGTAAAAAAACACACAAAAAAACCCCATCCAAACAAAAAGGCTGTGATCGTCGGGGTCTGTCGGATTTATCTTCTTGGGACTATGACTGTCAAAACAATTCAACATGTCCTATTTAGATTTAAAAAAAACAGGATCTCAATTTAGATTTTAAAAAGCAGAAACCCTGAGCTGCTGGGAGAGAAGTGTTTAGTGCCGGCGCCTCCTGTACTGAGGCTCCTTTCCTGCACATCATTCACCTCTCTACCTCTCTGTCCCTGATTTCTGACTGTCTACTGTCCGACAATAAAGGCAGAAAAAAAGCCTCCCCAAAATTACATCTTAAAAAAATCCCAAACCCTGTTCAGGAGCCGGTCAACAGAAAAGTGATGGAAGGTGCCGGACAGATAAAAGGCCACCAGCGTCAGCACATACCTTTGAATTCGACTATGAAGGCATGAGAGGGGAGAGCGACGATGAAGAATGAACAGGACAGGTTGCACACACACACACACACACACACACACACACACAAACAAACACATACAAACAAACATATATAGAAGACAGGAGATTTAGTTGAGAGATGTCACAGGTTTCAGTTAGAACAAGCAGAAACAATCATCACACAGATACCCAGGTTCATTTATAATATACGTCGAGCGTGCAACATTTGAACGAGAGCACGGAGACATTCAAACTAAAGTTGAGGTCGCTGACACACCAAGCAGACAGCAACGAAGTCCAACTGACATCGCCTTTGTCCCGGCCAAAAAGATCAACAAGAGCACAGCTCAAAGACTACACCAACGCACGTTCTGCACACGCGTGAGAGGAAATAACTCTCCAGGCCAGCAGGTGGCGGTAGATCGTTGTTATGATACGAGAGGACCATTTTCATACCGATGTCGCTCACCACTCGTATTTTAGGAGGCCCAGTGATCGAGAGTAATGAGCGATAAAAAGGTTAAAAATGGCGCTCATCTGTCTTTTAGTGGAAAATAGAAAATGAAGGGCGGAGGAGACATATAAGGAGAAACCAAACTAACGCGTTAAAGTAGGGATACCGCAGCGGCGTGCTCAAAAGCCGGAGATAAATGAAGTGCCAATTAGAGAACTTCCTCTCAGCGACGCCGTTTCAACACGTCGGTCTAGGTAGGACGGACGATCTCCTTGGTGTGTCCGGGCCGCAGGTCGATAGGCTGACGTTGGCGTGCAGCGGTGCGTACCTGTCAGTGCGCCCCCCCTCCAGGCTGAAGCGCAGGTAGTTCATTCCATCCAGGTACTGCCCGGGGAGGGAGTCATCTCCGAGCTCTCGCAGGTCCTCGGCCCTCAGGTACTCTCCTCCGTCGCCCGTCATGGTGTCGTCGCCTGAGGGGAGCGGACAGAGCAGAGGAAGGTTTAGTGAGGACTTGGACTGGGAATGAGATTTACTGCAGACGTTTTCTGGCTTATCGTAAAGAAAGACGAGTAACGAGAGACGAAGCACATCAGGAAAACTCTAAATATGTTTGTCAGGTTGTAATCTTGTTCACATGTTTATATAAACACCAATACAAAGGAACCTGGCTTTGACTTGCTTTCTGAAGTGATGAGTCGGGATGTAACGACTCATCACAAGTTATTTATTTGACAGAAGGAGAGTGGAGACAGATGATGAGTGAAACAGAGTCCTTCAGTGCTCGTCAGTGTCAGTCAGGTGATCGGAGCTTCTCATTGTGCTGCTGATTAAATGCTGCATCATGCTGGTTGTTCTACTTGTGTAGCTCCCCGTCTTCTTGTCACAACTGCACACAGTTTTTGTCTCGTCTGTCTTGAAGCCTAAATGTTTCCACACCTCTGATTTAAAGGACGGCGGAGCGTCCTCAATTTCTAAATCTAAAGTACCGATGTGAACTGTGACACCTCTGAGTTGATTTGTAACTTTACATCCCGAGGTATGAGTCTTATGAATAAACAGATAACGGGACACTGAGCATGATCAAACAGGATTTATCGACACAACTCTTCTTCAAACCAGAGTTTAGTCTGTTATCTCTAAGATTACAAGGTAGAGCATGACCGTTAGTAAGCTTCAGAGTCGCTGGCTGTGTTTTCATGTTCCTCTTATGTGGCTCGAAGCATCAGACTGGAGTTAGTGACCACACGCTCATTCACCGTGCAAAACACACAACTCCTCTTCAAACCACGTCTTCACACAAAGCAGCCTCGTGCTGAATACCTTCCTCCTCCTCCTCCATCGGGTCGTCTGACATAACATCATCATCATCAATGGCTCTCAACACTGTGGGTGGACAGCACAGACACTCACCACTGCACCTCCTGAAATCTACTCATGGTTAGAAGAGAGCGCTGAAATGTTCTCAAAGTGGACCAGAAGCCCAACGTGAGGAAAACGAACACATGACGATAAAGAGGAGAAATAACCGTCTCGTTGTTCAGTTTGCAAACGAGCCTGATGAAGTTTCAGACCAACCAAACTCCTCAAAATATAAATACGACAGGACATCGAGTATGAACACAACAACTACGGCTCACTGATGACTCAAACATGAACTCAGTCCTTTGGAGTGATGCATTGTGGGTTATCGTTGACTCACCCTCTTCATCGGACACATCCAGCACTTCGGTCATGGTCTCGGGCACGTTCAGCTTGTGTTTCTCCGTCACCGTCTGGCAGGGAAACAGGAAACACAACTTAGTGTTGATGAAGCAAAGGCTGACACGCGCTCCACGGGTCATGGTGCACTGTGACATCATTGTGACATCACTGTGACATCACTCTTATCTCACCGGGATAATTAAAGGTTAAATCAATAGATTAATAGAAAACAAAATGGGAGTTTCGTTGGATGTAATTCCAGACTTTCAGGAGTGTGTGTGCGTGTTTCGTACCGTCGTCGTGGTGATGATCTCTTCGGTGACGACTCTCAGCGTGTCGACCACGGAGATGTAACCGAGCCGCCGAGCGATGCCCAGAGCGGTGTTACCGTTCTGGATGAGAAAACACAGCGAATGAGTGTGTGTCCATGTTTGTGTGTTCATACGTGTGTGTGTGTGTGTGTGTGTGTGTGTTGGCGTACCACAGTGATGGCGTTGGGCTTGGCGCCGTTCTGCAGCAGTACGTTGATGATGTGTGTGTTTCCTTGCTGCGCTGCCTGGTGGAGGGGTGTGTAGCCGTTCTGTGGTGGAAAGATTCAAAGGAATTAAGTGACAAAGACCTCAAAAGTAAAATCTTACAAAAGATGAACTCTGACAGCTGCTGCCAACAGAAATTGGTTTTAATTTAAGTTTTTATCACAAGAATGTTCCGGGAAAATGTCACAATCCAGTTTATTTATGAGGTGGTCGATACCGTCTTTAAAACACTGAGTGCTTCTGTGCAGAAAGGAGGAGAAACTCCAGAACATGAGAATATTTTAAAGGTCACATATTCTGTAAACTGCTCTCCTCCATGTTCCTCTGACTCTAACATGTGTCTCTAGTCTGTCTACAAACTCCCCAATGATGAGAGAAGTCCATCCTCTCTGTCTTCTGCCTGCTCCACTTTTCAGAAAATGTGTGCTCAAACAGGCCGTTTGGAGATTCTCCCTTCATGACATCACAAAGGGCAGTAGCCCCTCCCCCAGGTGGGTGACACTCCCACAGCTAGGTGTTTGTTCTGCCCTCTGAGTCTGCCTTCTCACCGTAAACAATAGGACATGGAGCGAGAAAGCACCGAGTACACCCGAGCCCTTCCAGAGAAGGGGCGTGGTCAGACACAGCTCATTTACATATTTAAAGCTACAGACACAGAAACAGCCTGTTCTGAGCAGGGCTGAAATAGAGGGGTTTATAGACATGATCAAATACAGGATCAGAGTGGATTTACAACAACACACTTCACACACATTACATACACGTTACATATTTACACTGGAGAGGAAAACCTTTAATAGATCATTGAAAACATCTGGTTTGAAGAGAAATGCCTAAAAAGCAGCATCTTCTAAAAAGCCATTATTAAAATAACATAAGAATCAAACATTGGATGTAACAGGAAGCACCGGTTTAATAAAGATCACAGTGATAATGATTATCAGCGTCCATACCTTCGTCTTCGCATTCACACTGGCTCCGTTCTGAAGCAGGAAGCTGACCATCTTGGCGTTTCCATAGTGACACGCTACAATTAACGGGGTGTAGCCCAACTGCGAAGACACCAGAGAACCCGTTATAGATAAAGTCCTGTTAAGAATAAACTCTTCAACGCAGTAAATTACGCCGTAATCAGCAGCGTCAGATTATTTGATAACGAGGAGGTGACAGAAAGGAAAAAGAAGGCAGGTCGGTACCTTGGTCTGCTGGTCCAGGTTGGCTCCGTTCCTGGCAAGAATCTCTGCGACGGACACTTTATCCTCCTGAGCTGCCAGATGGAGAGCAGTGAGGCCGCTCTGCAGGAAGAACACACACACACACACACACACACACACACACACACACACACACAACAGTCACTACATACATGGAGTCTGACATTGTGAGCAAGATCCAAATATTCCCTAAAAACAGCAGCTCCCGTCACACTATCGAGGCTTCATTCTTTTATTTTTGTGACTGTTAGGCTTTTATTTTGATAGGGCAGAGGATACAGTAGGGAACCAGGGAGAGTGAGTGAGAAAGGAGCAGCAGGTTCAGGTACAAACTGAAAATCAACATCTTGAGCCCGTGTTTGTCCGGTGAACTGTTCCTTTAATTCCCTCTTGTGATGCGCTCGTGTTGCGTTCAGGGTTTGTTGACATGAACCCGGGTTTCTGCCGTACCTTGGTGGCCACGTTGACCTGCGCCTCCTTGCTGATGAGCAGCGCGGCCATGTCGGCGTGTCCCTCCTGAGAGGCCAGGTGGAGCGGGGTGACGCCCTGCTTGGTCAGGATGTTGGTCTCGGCTCCGTACTGCAGCAGCACCGTCGCGATTTCCATCTGGTTCTTCTTGGCGGCGATGTGAAGAGGGGTGTAGCCGTTCTGATACGTCAGGAGAGAGGAGGGAAAGCAATTCAAAATAAATGCCTATTTAAGAAATGTTTACTTTTCCCTTTCAAAATAAGAGCTCGGTTTACATTTTAAACAGGAATCTATTCGTCGCTTGCTGTTGGTTCAGCTGCTTCAAAACAACCATCTTGTGTGCGTCAGACGATGAATATTTTCCCACAGGATTGTAGCTTTTTAATTCTCGATACAAAGTCGGTCTCTCTTCGCAAAAACGTGTACTTACAGGAATTCAAGATATTTTCTTAACGGTCACAATTTTAAATTGCATGTGCCAAAAATGATTAAAAACTCATCAAATACAATCTGGTCAATTTTAGACACATTAGAGGCTGTCTCTCAAATGAAGCTGCCAAGGTGTTCGTGCATGCTATAATTCTTTCCCACATGTCATATTGTATTACATGTTGGGGGCAAGCTGGTGAAACAGTCATTAAACCCCTGGAGTCCTTGTACAAACAAACCTTAAAAGTCTTCAACAAAACATCATCATTGCAAGATCCTCAAAAAACACAATCTCTTGAATTTTGAGAATTTTTAGCTATTTTCAAATGTGTGTCTTGTATATAAAATTGTAAATGTGTGTATGTAGATAACCTGCTATGTTTGTCACAGACATTTTATATTTTGTATTACTATGTTAGGTTTTATGCAGATTATGCTAAATCTGGTGCAATACATCAAATGGCAATACATAATATTGCACATGGTCCCTTTACAAATAAAGTTGAGAATAATAATAGTTTTTTCTCACAAGAAAACAGTTCTTTATATATATCTACGCCCCAAAACAACAACTCATTTCAAGAAGATAAAAACAATCAAATTCAAAGATTGTAAATTAATCTTTAAAAGATGCTCTGCTCTCTCTGAAAGATCTAGTTCCCCTCGAGACAATCAATTATTCCCATTTTCTTGTTCCCAACTGATTTTCACTTGATCCTAAAAGACACAGTGTCCACCTGGCGTTTCTTTTTGTGCTGACTGTGTGCTTTGTATAAAAGCGCTGCATGTCTGTCCCGTCTCCATGACAACAGTCTGTTGACGGCTGGTGTATGACCGCCACTGCTCCGTTACTCTTTACTGCGATTTTTGTTTCAGGTTGTGTCTTTTACCTGACCAGACACGGAGCGCGGAGGACGAGGGCACAACATGCGATCTGTCGGAGGGAAAGAGCCGCACACATAAAGGCAAAACGCTTGGAGAAAAAAAAAAGATGCTGGACGCTGCACTTTCCCTCCTGGCAGACCGCCTGCTGCTGCTTCGTCATTTCAATGTCATTGAAAAGAAGTGAAGACTCTGGTGGACACTTGATCCTAAAACTATCAGATTATAATCTGGTTTCCTGTAAAACAATCACACTCTTTCCTAATGTACTCTGTTTTCTACAAGTTGCTGACTTTGCCAAAAAAGTTTATAACAACCGATTGGTAAAGATACAGGAGGCTACGAATTTGTCCAAATAGATTTTACATTAAATCAAAATATGTAACCTCTGAATAATAATCTGTGCACACAAGCTATGGAGCGTCACCCTCCGTGTCCTCTCTTTGTCTCCAGCAGAGAGCGTGACGGGAGGGCCGAGTCACTGCAGGCTCTCACCTTGGCCATCGTGTGCGGGGACGCTCCTTTGTCCAGAAGCAGCAGCGCCACCTTCTGGTTATCATAGTGTGCTGCGACATGGAGCGGGGTGAGGCCGTTCTGCGAGGGAGGGAGGGAGGGAGAGCAAGTGTGGATTAAAGAGCAGTTAGTGAGTGAGAGTTAACATGAGAACACTGCAGGGAAACCTGGACTGATGAGGAGACGACGGACAGGTTCAAGGATTAAAGGAAGGTTTAATGTTTAATCAACATGAAGTCAACAGGAAGAAAGCGCACAGACCTAAAGATTCCTTTCAAGATGATAAATACCTTCCCCGCAGAATCCGGCGGCGCTTGACGCTGCAGCAGAAGTTTGGCGACATCCAGGCTCCCGTACTTAGCGGCCACATGCAGCGGAGTGAAACCTTTCTGTGGAGAGAAGAGATCAAGAAGCATCCGTTAAGACGATGACAACGGGAAAGCTTTAAGCCAATCAGAGCTGATGAGACAATGAACATGAGTGCAAGGGTCATTTTAATTTACAGTTAAAGAAGCCATTGTTTTAAGCTTCCAAATGTTTTAAGGTACAAATCGTTTGAGTAAACATTGAGATTCTGTGCATTCAGGTTTTTTGATTTGAAACCTTTTTTTAAAGCGTTTTGTCTAAATGGGTGAAAAGGATGAAAGCTTTTCGACTTCTCCTGTCGACTACTCAAAGCACTTTGACACCGCAGGTCACACCTCCAGCGAGACGCTGCACATCGCCGTCCCAGCAGCGGGAGCGTCTCGGTGTTTAGAGTCTTGCCCAAGGGCACATGGGACATGAGGCTGCAGGAGCAGCAGAAGGTCTCAAACCCCTGACCTTCTGCTGAAGAGACACCCGACTCCACCACTGAGCCACAGCAGACCTTTATACAGGTTTCATCTGGGCCCTGATGTGTGAGTCACTGAGGGATCATGATTCGTCTTTTCTGTGTTGCATGGAGTGAAAATCAAACCACACAGTCGTGTAAAAACAAAAACACACCGGCTGATTGAGGAAGCATATATATAAAATATTAGCACATCTATTGTTTCTGACATCATCGCCTCCTCGTTGAGTGTGACAAAACGATAACAAACCTCCACCTTGTTGTCGCGCTGATGCAATAACAATGCAACCTTAAACCACATCTCTATGATCAGCTCTTTAAAGTGACGCAGTTACACCAGCAGAGGGCGCTCTGCCACCATGTGTTCATGTGAACTGGAGCTGTCAGAAACCACATGACCACCGTGTGTTTATGACCCAGCCCTGCTCAGAGCGAGCGAGAGAGAGAGAGAGAGAGAGCAATCCTTTGTTTGTCCAAGCCAGATTAAATCTGGCGTTGGAGCTGATGGGATGAAGAGGAGGGCGAGGCGGCTTTATTTGCTCAGAGACTGAAAGATTGTGAGAGCGCTCGGATCGATGCAGAGCGTGCATGAAAACACATTTTCCTGATTTGTTTCCCCCCAAGGACGGCCACGCCCTTCATCCACCCCCCCCCCCCACCCCCTGGAGAGAAACGAGCAACATTAAGAGCGAGACGGGAGGAGAGCCGGCGAGCCGTGACGAGTACACCGCCTCAGAAAAGGCTTCGTCCCTCCTTTAATGCAGAATGAATATATTAGAAAAGGAGTCAGAAGCAGAATCATCAATCATTCATCGGAAGGGGGGTCAAACAGTCTGTTACCTCTTCATGTGACGCTGCAGGAGCAAAGCATCATGGGATAGCCTATTTCTTTAAGTGTACGTCATGTGATATAGCCTCATACAGGGCGACAGCCCACTGAGCACTCCTTGTTTTAAGATGAGACTTCATGATCTATAAACATGGGTTCAGGTTATTGAAGAGTCAATCATGATGATGCATTCGAGTCATTTTGGGGAAAGAGGGCGGATCTAAAGCCCCGTTTCCACCAAGCGGTTCAGTTCGGTTCGTCTCGGTACGGCACGGGAAAGATTCTGAAATATCCGACCCGTACCGTTCTGCTTCTTAGGACCGTTCTGTTGGGGTGCCGAGCATATCGATCCGATTCTTAAAGGCGGAGCTAAACACTGCAGTCCGTTGATTGGTTGAAAGAATCGTCACTTCCTGTGTGACAGCGGCAAACACAACCCTGCTGTGTTTAAACAGTCGATTGTTTATTGGTCTGTATTTGTCCTCGCCTCACACAGCCTTCTCTGAAACAAGCTGGATTTTGTAATAAAGAGTCACATGACAGTGACAGAGGAGATGAACTGCTGGATGTCTTCAGCGTTAGTTTCGTTTGTGTCGCTTTACTGGGTTAGCTGTTAGCGATTAGCTTTTATAATGTTACAAGCTGACCCAGCGATCGACATCCGGCTTACACGCCGCCTACCAAATGTGGCCCGGATGGCTGTGGAAACACAAGCAGGATCAGGCTTTACCGAACCGAACCGGAGCGCTGTGTGGAAACAGAACTTAACTTGTGTCTCGTGTGCAGAGCTAAGTTGTATGTATTTATATTCATCTTACAAACTGGCATTTATTTATTCAAATAATCTATTGAATAGTCTATAATGAATCTGTTTCCATAGAAACGTTGCTGCAGGTAGGCAGCTGACATCCTCACCCTCCTCATCATTTTCAATAAAAGAAAATCAAATATGATGCACGGACATCCTGCTCATACTGTTTATGTCACATGACAAATAAGGATGAAGAAAATGTCCACAAAAAAAAAAAAAAAAAAGACTGCTTGGAGCTCCTGCGATGCTTTTTTTTTAAGGTTTTTGAAGGAGAGAGAGCAAGAGAGAGAGAGGGAGAGAGAGAGAAAGAGGGAGAGAGGGAGAGAGAGAGAGAGCAAGAGAGAGAGAGAGAGGGAGAGAGAGAAAGAGGGAGAGAGAGGGAGAGAGAGAGGGAGAGCGAGAGGGAGAGAGAGAGCAAGAGAGAGAGAGAGAGAGAAAGAGGGAGAGAGAGAGGGAGAGAGAAAGAGGGAGAGAGAGAGAGAGAGGGAGAGAGAGAGGGAGAGAGAAAGAGGGAGAGAGAGAGAGAGAGCGAGAGAGAGAGAGAGAGAGAGAGAGAGAGAAGGGAGAGAGAGAGAGAACAGAGCCTGGGCTGCCTGATTTTTGAAGTTTCGCTTCTATCCCACGGGCGCCCCTGGTATACAAGTGGTTAAATGGAAAGAGAAAACGCGTGTCCTCCACCCACCTTCGTGGCCAGCGAGTGTGAAGCTCCGGCCTCCAGCAGGACAGATGCTGTCTCCACCTGCACCTCCCGGGCCGAGATGTGGAGCGGAGTGTAGCCGTTGGTCGTGGCAGCATCAGGGTGAGCCATGTGCTGCAGCAGCAGCTGAACAATCTCAGTTTTCCCCAGACGGGAGGCGATGTGGAGCGGAGTCTGGTCCTCCTGAGAGAGACGGCGAGGAAGGAACGTGATTACAAACAAAATCAAACTATTCTAGCTGGCGTGCTAATGAAAGGTCAGTGTGCTCGTACCCGTGCTCTGGCATCCACCATGGCTCCGTTCCTCAGCAGACATCTCACCACCTCCACCTGACCTGCCCGGGCCGCCATGTGTAACGCTGTTTCACCACGCTGTGCATGTAAACACATTGACACAGACGGTCAGGGGAGACACATCTAAACCAGCTGAGTGTAACGTCTCAAACTGTCCACTCGTCACTCACAATGTTGCTGACGTCCGGCGAGGCTCCGTTCTGCAGCAGCAGCAAGACGATGTTCAGGTGACCCATGAAGGCGGCTACGTGGATGGGGGTCAAACCAGACTGGACACAGAACAGGAAGTCAATGTTAGCTGTGAAATTGCTACATTTTCTTTTCTCCCCAAATTTCTCAAATTTATTTCGAACGTAGAAAAATTAAGTAAACGACAAATCAACAAGATATTAGTAAGATATTAGTAAGACCCAACATGTCATGAAAACACCCAATAATCACAGCTTATCTCTGAGTTAAGATGCAAACTGGTTCAAGATGTCCGAGTACATCCTGTCGGAGTCTACAAACACAGAGAGAAGAGGCTGGATTTCTGCCGCGCTGCTCTGTACCTCAGTTATCGCCTGAATGGAGGCTCCATATTTGACCAGCAGCTCCATCACCTTCACTCGGTTCTTCTTACAGGCGATGTGCAGAGGAGTGAAGCCGTTCTGTGGAGGAGCGTTGGAACAATAAACAACATAATTGAAAGGTTTGATTCTCAGGCTCTCACTGAGTGTAGAGTGCATGAACCTGCAGTCATGAAAGGTTGAGAACTGCTGAGATTCAGCAGATCTTATCACGCTCAGAGCGTTTCATAACAATTATAATAATAATTATAATAATAAAAAAAGAGAGATGCATATTTTTAACCAGAAACTGTTCAATCTCTCTCTTCACCGTCACAACACACAACATTTATAGAAAGTGGAACGCAGCAGGAGTTGCTGGTTGACTGCTGCCTGGAGCAGTTTGTGTTTTCTTGGGATTTTTTGTTTTAGACTTCGGTTACAACGGACGGCTCAACTATGCCAAAAAAAAAAAATCCATCCAGGGCATCAACCAAGTTTCAACAGATCAGCGTGTGGTGTGGTCAGCGTACCAGCGCCCTGGCGTTGGGGTTGGCCCTCTTGTCCAGCAGCAGTTTGGTGACTCTGTAGTGACCGCAGTGAGCCGCCACGTGCAGCGCCGTCAGGTAATCCAGCGTGACGTCATCAACAGGAGCCTTGTGCTGCAGCAGGTGTTTGACGCACTCCACGTGGTCGCCTTGAGCCGACATGTGAAGAGGAGACAGCCCGTTCTGAAATGTGATGAAGAGGCGATGTTACTCATGACGGGGGTCTGTGATAAATGTGCTAAAGTGCTGACCATCATTTCGTCTGAGTGCGGTGAAATTAGAATCAGGTATTTGAACCTAAAATGTCAAACAAAAAGCGACAGAGGCTGCAGCTTGTTGCTCGGAATCATTTCGCTCCTGTATCTTTAACCGTAGACGGGGAACTGACCTTGGTCCTGGCCAGCATTGGCGCTCCTCTCTCCAGCAGCAGCTCCACAGACGTATCATGGCCGCTCCGAGCCGCACAGTGAAGAGGAGTCAGACCATCCTGCAGAGGAGGTGTCGATGTGAGCAGGGTGATACGAGCAACAGAAGCTTGGTGTTTGTCAGAATCAAATCAGCTAATAAACCTCGCACTCCTGCTCGCTAAAACACAGGAGAATAACAGCCAGCCGAGGTCAGGAAGTGCAGAGCGATACCGATTTTAATCCTCTGACCCGCTGAGCTGAGCTGACAACAACAGCACTAAGCTCACGTTCACATCTGTCATCACTCGATAACGAGCTGCTCATGTTTGGGATGATTTGTTTTTTATCACACTCACCCGTGTTTTCGCGTCGATCTGCGACCCTCGGTCCAGGAGGAGACCCACCATGTTTGTGTTTCCTCGTTTGGACGCCACGTGAAGAGGAGTGATCCCATTCTGCAGGAGAGGAGTCACATGACTTCAATGCACATGTATGTGTGAATGTGAAAGGCTGCATTAAAAGTTGACTCATCGAGTCTATAGATGTTTTGAAACCCAAATTACAACCCCAGTTGTGACTCTAATCATCACCTTTGAGTCCTGCACCCGTTTAAGATCCTTACATTGATTAGAGACGTCGACTTGAACCTTGAAACCTGCAGCTGTCTGCTGGAGCAGCCTTTTGATCACAAACCATTTCAGATCTCTGCAGACTCTTCACACCACACGTGTGATGCATGGAGCTGAGGAAAGAGCTATTTTTAAACACGCTCCTCACACGGCTAAAAATAGGCGATCTGAATTTGTATTCTAGCTGATATCGATTAAAAGGACCCAACATGCGACTGAGAGGCCAGAAGAGAAATTTCCAATAAAACTAAACCCCACAGGGTTTGATCTTTCAAATTGACTTCAGGAAATTTAAAGGTTATTGGTGATATTACCCATACAACTATTACAATAAGTGGTGTTTCCAATAAAACGATTTAAAATTTCAGAATTTGGCAAATCAAGATCGGAAATGATAAATTTCGCCTTGAGCCTTTCTACTCATCTGACTACTCAAAGTGTGTGGTGGTAAAGAGTCCATCAGTATTAACTCATCCATTCATCCATATTCACACACTGGAGTGAGTGTTGTGTTCAAGGACATATTGGACATGTGGCTGCAGCAGCTGAGGATCAAACCCTCGACTTTCCTGTTACCTGCTAAGAGAGGACAGACTCTACCGCTGAGCCACAGCCGCCCCTGGAGATGACATCCGATTAAAGGGTTTTTAAGTGACTAGCTTATATTTAGGATTAATAAGGCTTCATAATTACGTGCTGTGTTACGATGTTGTGGGGAGGGGGGACAGTCGTGCTTATGAACGAAACAGGACAACTTGGCCTATCGTGTGATTGCGCCCTCAATGATTATTCAGTTTTTGACATTGCGTACCCTTGCTGTGAAGTCGACCGCCGCCCCTCGGTTCAGCAGGAGTGTGGCCACATTGACGTTGCCGTAGTGGGCAGCAATATGCAGCGGGGTGAATCCACTCTGAAAGACAGAGAGGCAGGAGACAGACGGAGAGAAGAAGAGCGAGGTCAGACAACAGCCTTTACATCCTGTCACTGAGCCTCTTCTATTGTGTCTCCTGATCTTTTGTCTTCCCAGCATGCAGCAGTCGCATTAAACATCACAGGTGAAGAAAAAAAAAAAAAGTTAGAAAGGAAAAAAGAATTAAAATCATAAACATTTAAATGTCAGGGTAAAGTTGCACCCACAGACACACCAACACCAAAAAGACACACACTCTGACACTCACATTACCTCCATGCATGTTTTTAACCAGAGAAAGAAAACAAAGGCCTTTCCCCGCTTCAAAGGAATTTAAAAAAAAGGAAAGAAGGAAATCAAAAATAGATGTACAGCACACACAGATCGTCATCAAGATTCACATGTAGATGGACGAACAACATTAGGTACCCAATAAAAAAAAAAAAAAAAAGAAATGATAGTGAACAAATCAAAGTGTCACGAGGAGGGTACATGAACACCAAAGTGCACTATGTTAACTGTACATCAGAGAAAAATCAGGAGTTAGAAATGAGAGAAGTACATGAGAGAAGTTATAGAGATTGGCAGAGCAGGTGTGAGGAGTTGTGAAATTCTTGCCTTACCTTGCCGTTCTGTAAGTGTGGTCCGATTTAACGTGAGAAAGTTTGTTTATAAAAGTGTGAGGAATACAGTGACCAACGTGATGGTTTCAAAAAACTTTACACAGTCAAAAGCTCAGAATGGTGCAAAGTAACGGAGCCCAGAGATGCAAACATGCTCATTAACGCCAAGTCTATGTTTTTTTTTTACAAGCAGGTTTAACATTTTTTTAAGAATTACGAGCTTCTCATGCCATTACTGATTAGTGCTGTTTGAAATAGTTAAAAGAGTGGAGTCAAATTACAGATTGGTGTAATAAGTCATGCATTTCAAACACTTTGTAAGCTCTGTTATCCATGAAAAACCAGGACTGCCATATTAAAAAAAAACCCCATCATGAATCAACTTTGTAGGAGCCGCAATTAAGTTGATTTTATGTGCGGATAAAACCAGAGCACATAAAACATACAGGAGTCAGGGTTAAGAATCAACTTGTGATTGAATATCACTTAAGAAATAAGAGGGAAGAAGGAATAATTATTAGAGGTGGGGGGATCGTGTACGAGTATTTTGCATGGCCAAATCAAATTGTGTCATGGCCACCAAGTAACAATACTTTGAAAATAGTATCGTGACTCAAGTATTGTGATAATATCGTGTCGTGACTCAAGTATTGTGATAATATCATGTTGTGACTCAAGTATTGTGATATCGTGTCGTGACTCAAGTATTGGGATAATATCGTGTTGTGACTCAAGTATTGTGATATCGTGTCGTGACTCAAGTATTGTGATAATATCGTGTTGTGACTCAAGTATTGTGATAATATCGTGTTGTGACTCAAGTATTGTGATATCGTGTTGTGACTCAAGTATTGTGATAATATCGTGTCGTGACTCAAGTATTGTGATATCGTGTCGTGACTCAAGTATTGGGATAATATCGTGTTGTGACTCAAGTATTGGGATAATATTGCGTCGTGACTCAAGTATTGCGATAATATCGTGTTGTGACTCAAGTATTGGGATAATATCGTGTTGTGACTCAAGTATTGTGATAATATCGTGTCGTGACTGAAGTATTGTGATATCGTGTCGTGACTCAAGTATTGGGATAATATCGTGTTGTGACTCAAGTATTGGGATAATATCGTGTCGTGACTCAAGTATTGTGATATCGTGTCGTGACTCAAGTATTGGGATAATATCGTGTTGTGACTCAAGTATTGGGATAATATCGTGTTGTGACTCAAGTATTGTGATAATATCGTGTTGTGACTCAAGTATTGGGATAATATCGTGTTGTGACTCAAGTATTGTGATAATATCGTGTCGTGACTCAAGTATTGTGATATCGTGTCGTGACTCAAGTATTGGGATAATATCGTGTTGTGACTCAAGTATTGGGATAATATTGTGTCGTGACTCAAGTATTGCGATAATATCATGTCGTGACTCAAGTATTGCGATAATATCGTGTTGTGACTCAAGTATTGGGATAATATCGTGTCGTGACTCAAGTATTGGGATAATATCATGTTGTGACTCAAGTATTGGGATAATATTGTGTCGTGACTCAAGTATTGCGATAATATCATGTCGTGACTCAAGTATTGCGATAATATCGTGTTGTGACTCAAGTATTGGGATAATATCGTGTTGTGACTCAAGTATTGGGATAATATTGTGTCGTGACTCAAGTATTGTGATAATATCGTGTTGTGACTCAAGTATTGCGATAATATCGTGTCGTGACTCAAGTATTGCGATAATATCGTGTCGTGACTCAAGTATTGTGATAATATCATGTCGTGACTCAAGTATTGTGATATCGTGTCGTGACTCAAGTATCATGATAATATCGTGTCGTGACTCAAGTATTGTGATATCGTGATGTGACTCAAGTATTGCGATATCGTGTCGTGACTCAAGTATTGTGATATCGTGTCGTGACTCAAGTATTGTGATATCGTGTCGTGACTCAAGTATTGTGATATCGTGTCGTGACTCAAGTATTGTGATATCGTGTCGTGACTCAAGTATCGTGATATCGTGCTGTAACTATCGATATGGTGATGATATCTTATGGTGGGGCTCTGTTGATTTTCACCCGACTTTTACATAATCTGTGTTTTTAAGACGCCCCTTAAAGATGAAACTTAAATCAGATCAATTCTGAAAAAATGATTTCAAACAGATGAAATCAACTTTTTTCTATTATTTTAATTTGGGCAGCACTGGATTTCCACAGATCATTGTATTGTTTGCTGGATTCAGTTATAATGACTCATTTTCCAATTTTAATTTCATGGTGCATTTTGAAAACGACAACAACGACATGCAGCACGACAGACACAGACAACATAACAAGACAAACAAGCAGACTTTATACATTCACTGTTATTGTGATTTAATCCATTGAAAACCTCTCAGAATGAAAAATGTAATCATAGAAATAAAGGAGTGAACCACACATCTTAATAAGGATGTTGTTTTAAGATATATTTAAATGTTTCCATTACAAGTCACGTAAAAACAAACTGGTGACAAAATCAATAACAACTGTAAAGAAGAAGTGAAAACAAACACAGCATGAATAAAAGGAAAACTACAGATAAGCAGAGCGGTGTCTGAGAGCACGACTCGCAGCATAAGCTTGGCCATTCACGTCAGCCGTGCATGTCGACACCTTATCAAACGAAAACCAAAAAATGAAACAGTGAAATAAAACAACATTGTGATTATTTACTCCATGCAGTGCTGTGGAAGTGACAGAAACAAAAGAGAAACAAACAGGACTTTAATCTGTGAGGAATGAGAAGGAGCGTGTTTATACCTCAGTAGTCCTATTGACCATCATCTGAAGCAGCAGGAATGAGGGAGGGAAACATCTGTTAAACACACGACTACAGGCTGAAGCACCGTCGCTCAAAGGAGGCGGAGCAGCTCAGAGGGGAGACACGTAAGTGACATGGCTTGGGTGACACTTGAATGTGAAAATCTTTTGTCTTTGGAGATGCAACGAATCATTGTTTTCATTCTTCAATCTGACATCAGTTTAATGGATGGAACGTTTGTTTGCTGGCGACACACTAGACGACCGATTTTTAAAAACGTGAGCGAGCACAGGCGTGAGGACGCTTTCAAATAAATGCACAGACTACACCAATCGGACAGACCGAGAGACTGCACACCTTTCACAGTGGTCCTTCCACGGACACGAGATCTCACAGAAACTCTGGTGGACAATCATTTTCATTGGCTGGCTGTCCTACTGTAGTTTGTCTTCATGGGACTTTATAAAAGCCCTCGTGTAGTTACCATAACTCCACAAACTGCTCTTCTTCCTATTCAATTTGACTTGACTCGGAGTTCAGCTCAACTGTTGAACTGCATTACCCACAATCCGTGTCATAGCGACATTTCTGATTGGTGGAGCCCACTGTTACCATGGAAATGTTTACCACCCCCTCAAACTTAGGCTGTTGAAAGAAGGTCTGCGTACACTTGTAAAAATGTGTGCTAAACTATGTGTCATTACGGGTCTTGATGGTATTGCAATGGATTGTGGGATGCGTAGTCCCTTCGCTCACTTCATCTTTCAGTGACGTATTATTTGTAACGAGTAATCACATAGCTGGTTGGCTCAGTTTAAAGTAAAATTGTTGATTCAAGGATTTTCTAAAATGGTAATGGAGGATTTAAACTGGGAAATTTAACCCACAGAACCACAGCTTCAGATAAAGTAGGCGGTCACTGTTGAGCGCTGCAGAGCTTCTTTGCTTTCTGTGCACTTTGCGTCACTTCAATAATGTGCTTTACGTCGAAGTGAACACATGTTCGCTGGGGACTGTACGAGCTGCTGGTTTCCGCTGGACTTCTTCTTATGACTCATATCGAGTAGAGCTGCTTCACATCAGCTCAACCACATATGGCCTCCTACATGAATACATCTACTGCAGCTGCTTCTGCTGTTGTATTACGCAACAACATAAATGGAGCCTTGTCTATATATACACAACATGGTGGGTAGAGAGATACGTTTTAACATAAAGGAAAAGAGAGATGTTGTGCATCACATTACGGTCACTCGAGCCACATCACTTACAGGGTAGTTTCAGTAGTAACAAACCTGGGCCGTATTTTTACACATTTTGTTGTCCAAATGGCTAAAAGATACGAAAGGTTCTGTGATTGCTTCAGTAGATAACCAATAAACACAACACACATACAAGAAAGTCTACTGAGACGGAGCTGTTGGTTAAAGTGCCTTTAACCAGAAACAGCTGTAAGATCACTTCCTGTCAATCCACCAGACACCTTACTCATTGTGCTTGCAGAACTTGGGAGTTGTTGGTCTAAAACTTTCTGTTTTTGTGTAGTTTCCTGACTTTGGTTCGTACAATAGTTAGAAAAACCCACACAAAGGAAAAAAAGAAAAAAGACCGACAACAACTTCCCTCTTCTGCAAGGTCAAATTGACCGTATTGGTGGCCAGACTGTGCTTGTCTACAGCTGCTTCAATTGTCAAGTTTTTTGTTGTGTTATTGTGTTGTGATGTTCATCCACGACACACAACAACAAAAGCTCTCCAATCAAAGTCATGAAGACAAGCAACTATTGTCATGTACAAGTTAAAATGACTATGACCTTATTCCTTTGATTTCATCTCATTTGATTTACATCGTCAACGTTCATTGACCGATTATCATATCGGCTAATTTTATGGATGATATACGCACTGATATTACTTAAATTATTCACCAAGCAAAGAGCCTTTCATCTGAGCTTCATTGTATTAAACTTGTAGTTCTCTGTCACCAGCAGAGGGCGCTATGTGGAGTACAACAAGCGTCATCACTCTATCGAGTGGTGACATACGAACATGCTCAGTTACTTTCCAGTGGCGTGACCCTCACAGGTGTGTTAGAACTAATAATATAATCTGTATCTACAGATCTGAGAAAGATATCGGACGATTTATCGGTTTGTGATTTTTTTTGTCCCAAGGTTAATATCGTTATTGGCCTGAAAAAAATCAGTCAGGCTCTGATGTAATGTATTGTGGAGTCTAACTTTTGCCATTTCTTTGACTCATTAATGTTCTGTTTTTAACACTCTGCAGCACTTTGAGTTGCTCCATGTATAAATGGTTCCTAATAATGAATCTTACATTTCTTTGTCTGATATCTGTTATTCATTTAGACAACAAAATGTGCACCCAAAAACAGACCCAGGTTTAAATTTCAGGAATAACCAGTTTAAACAACCTTTAACTGAATCATAGTCCTGAAATTTGTTTCATTACATCAAGAGATGTAAAACTCTCATCAACACCATGTTAACACTTCAACCCCTCCCACTCTTTGCAGATGGTCAGAAAAAGCAATCTTAAATACAACATCCACCCTCCCATTGGTTGCATGCAGCTGTAAATATCAGCACCATACAACCTGCAGACAGTGGCACACTCCATGCAGTGGACAGTGCTACACTTAGACACCGGTGCAGCGAGGAGGAAGAAGGAGGAGGAGGAGGAGGAGGGTATGATGGAGGGAAGTTTGTGAGAGGAAGCATTTAAAGAGAGAGGCAGAGGGGAGGGGGGGGAGGAAGAGGAAGAGACTTGGTTAGTGGTTGGACCAGGAGTGACGTGAAAGGTAGAAACACACTGAGTGAGACAGAGAGAGAGAGAGAGAGAGAGAGACAGAGATGAAAAGACACACGGATGAAGACACAGCACACACTTTACAGATTCACAGGTTCATAGAAGAAGTACAGCACGACAAGTTAGCGCTCTCCTGTCAAACACTGAATCATACTCCGATATCCTGAGGATCGACCCGGTTCACATCTGCTGTTATTTGTATCTTGGGAAGAATCGGAGGCCTTGTGACTTACTAATGCATGTTAATCCACGCAGTCTGCAGAAAGTGTTGAGATGAACTCAGGTTCAGGTTCGGTGGTTGTAAAGAAGCGCCATGTTAAGTGGGCCATTACTTTGATTGAATACAACACAGCTCTCCTGCACTCGTTAGGCAGCTTGCTAGTTAGCAACTAGTTTAGCGAAGCTAACTGAATCCTGCCTATGAAAATAACCAATGACATGCTGCAACTTGCTGTTGTTACTGAATATCTTTTGGATATGTATTGCTTTTGTAATTAGCATTGTGCTAACATGCAGGCATATTCTACTGAAGCTTGACCAATGAACATATTGAAGCTTAACGAATGGTGCGATGCCCTGTGGTGCTGGACGGTACAAAACATAATGCATAAATACATGAAGTAATCAAAACTGTAAAATGCATATTAGCGGTTGACATGGGAAGAAGACATCGCCACATCATTTCCCCACATCAGGAAATCTAAAACCTTCAGTTGGGGAGGATCACGATGAGCCGAGGGATCGTCTCTGTTGGTGCTAACGTCATTAGCACGTTCGGTAATGTCATCACGACAACTGCAGCTCAACCCACTCCTAACAAGTCCACACGACGGGACACTAACATGTTATTGTATGATGCCAGATTTCCTCCTACTGTCTGCTTTGCATCCTGAGGAAGAAGACTGAGACCTGCCAGCATGAAGATCAGATGTAATGAGAGCAGATTACTAATTCCCAGATGTAGATTTAACCGCAGATGTAAACCAGGTCAAACCATCCAATGACTATAAATCAATGGCTGAATCCCAGAATAAGGTTGCTTTATCTTGAACTTTATTTTTTGCATTCTTTACCTCAAATACCACCAGACGCTCGTATAATTCACTGACTTCATCAAAGGCCATAATAACCACAGTACAGACATGTAGCAGCAACAGTAGCTCACACCACACATGCTTTAAACGGCCCCTCTGACTCGGACAGTCTCACTCCCGTACCTTCGACTGGACATCAGCGTTGTGGTCGTTCTGAAGCAGCAGGGCGGCTGACTTGGTGTCGTCCTTGCGTGCTGCGATGTGCAGAGCAGGAAGCCGGACTTTTCCTTTAGTGTCGTTCTCAAGTAGCACAGACACCACCTGGTTGTGGCCCTGCTGGAGGGCGATGGCCAGAGGGGTGAAGCCATCCTAGCGAGCCAAGAAGAAGAGGAGAAGAAGTGAATAAAAGGTTTCTCTTTACTGATAAGTCCCTGCACGTGTTGTCCTAAGTGTCTACTGTCAGTACCCAGTTACTCTATCGTAATGGCTTTCTTATGACCCCGGGTCATTTATGTCCTGATGGGGTGTGTGCGAGGTGGATCAGGTGGCGATGCAGAAGCTGCTGCTGACAGGAGGGAGCAGACGCAAATTCCTGCAACTGGATTGGTCGAGTAATCACAAGACAGCTTTTAAAATCTCAGCTGCTGCTGCCTCCTCATTCCTTCGCCGGTCACATCCCGACGTGACACGTAAAGCTCCAGCAGCTTTTGGTATCATGTTGGGACAGTTCTTGATGCAGATTACTCTGCACTAATATGTTTGTTTCAGAGAAAGATCGTCTGATTTTGATAGTTTGTAAATTGAAGCACTTCTTCATCTGCTGTTCAGTCGACAACAGAAGGACGTTCTTATTGGTTTACTTTGTTTTCCAGGTTCAGAGAGCTTTAGTGTTTATATATTGAGTGGTTTTGGGCTCCGCTCTGCTCACACAAATAACCTGAAGTCGGCCTGTGCTGCTGTTTGTCGTGGGACAAACAGTGAGGGTCACTAATCATGTTGCTTCCCCACAGACAGTAAACCCATTTCAAATATACTTCCCACTTACACACCATGTATCGCTCTGAAATATTTTCCAGACATGTTGATTCCCAGGTGATGCGTCCTAATGGCTTTGGAGGCCCCACATCATGTTTACTATCACCACCACGATGCTGACATTAATCACACATGATGTCATTTCCTGACACCTCCTGGATTGGCTGAAATTTGGTGCAGATATTCATGTTTCCCCCGAGGACACATTTCCGTCCCTTTGGCGATGTCCTGATTAATCATGGCCTTCGTCAAATCACAGATTTGTCACCTTGTTTGATTTATAAAGAGACACTGTCATTTCCATCTTCAGCTGTCCTTTGGTCTGGGTGAAAGCTTGATTATGATTGGCTGAGGGAAGTCCATTTATTCCTCACTATTAAAATCTGCTAAGCAGCTTCTTCTATTTAGAAAAATTCATGGTTATATGTGGTATGTGAGATCAGAGCAGTAAATAACCTATGCATCGTTGTTTTTAATATAAGTCAAACTATCAGGTGTTACCAAGAAAACTGAAATATCTCTTGTGAAAACCTTACATATCGAATGCATAGCTAATGGAAACATAAAATATTGGATCATGGTCCGAGCCATCCAATACCAAGGTGTCCTTTATCAGGAGATGGTCCTTCACACCTACCAGTGAAATGTACATCACTGAATAGTGTATTTATGAAGCAGTGAAGGGTCGACTCACCTCTGTAGCCGTGCTCTGGTTTCCTCCATTCTCAAGCAGGTATCGCACCACATCCATGTGATTCTCCTGAGCCGCCATGTACAGAGGAGTGAAGCCATTCTGCAGGAAAACACCAGAAGGTACGGATAAACGTAGACACAGCCAGGAACAGTCTCTGCCGTCTCATACGATGTA
This sequence comes from Symphodus melops, assembly GCF_947650265.1. NCBI lineage: Eukaryota > Metazoa > Chordata > Actinopteri > Labriformes > Labridae > Symphodus > Symphodus melops. The sequence continues at coordinate 19,405,791 of NC_136710.1, read as the reverse complement.
ACCAGGTTGGTTTTGCTTGGTGTGAAAGCTGTCAATCAAACCATCGGGCGCACAAAAACCACCGTACGGAGACGGCTTGAAACGTGGACGTCGGTCCGCTTTGTTTTCCCAGACTGTGTTGAGGTTTGTTTGTATGAAAAACAACGAGCCAACTTTGATCCGATCAAACTGCTGGAAGAAACCAGCCCGGGCTCTTAAAGGTCCCAGGCAGACCTGATGGGTCTCCAGAAACAGTTTGGATGGAAGAGAAGGTTCTGGTTCAGCAGATCTGAGCTGCAGTTCAGCCTCATTTTCAAACTGACTGGCGTCATACAATTTGGAAACCGACGTCCAGAGTGGAAATCAATCCGTGCAGTTTTCTGTTAATATTGAATTTGGAATTGATCTTTGGAGCAGCCACAGCCAATCAGGGCTCGACTCGTCTTTGGTTACTTTCCAGCAGGAAATTCAGACCAATCAGAGAGCTTTTTCCTCACACATCACACATTTTGGTCTGCTTGTGAAAGTCCCCGTGTGAACACAGTCACAAACTTGATGTAATGATAGAACAATGAAAAAGGTCGCTCCATGATTCAGACCAGAGCAAACGAACGCCATTAGAATCAGCTGATTCAAAGGATGAAATCAGTGACTCACCTGGGACTGTGCGTTGATGTCAGCTCCTCGTTTCACCAGGGTCTTCACCACCTCAGCCTGACCGGCGAGCGAGGCGATGTGAAGAGCTGTGTTTCCTTTCTGCAGGAGGAGAAAACACAGAAACATTCCTTCAGAAAATAACAGAAAAAAAAAAAGATGCAAACACTTCGTTTAAGAAGAGCTCAACGTGCCGCCATCCCATTCACTGATGATACCTGCAGGTCTCTGAAATCAAATTTGTGCTCTTCATTTATAACATCACAAAGATAAAGACAGGAGGAGTGTGTGTGTGTGGGTGTGTGTGTGTGTGTGTGTGTGTGTGTGTGTGTGTTTGTGTGTGTGGCCCAGCATTACTGTGATAAGGACTACAGCCTCTGTACAACAAGCGTGTGACTTAAACTGCGCCCCAAGAAACTTGATCAGTGATTCATCTGGACCGCTGTCAGCCCCCCCCCCCCCCCCCCCCTGTTTACTAGTCTACTATCCAGATATCACTTTCTAGTCGTGCAACACCCTCTCCTTATTATCGTCTGTTTCTTTCCCGACTGATGTCAAACTTAAACTTTATTATTGTGGAAAAAAACAAGCGGTTTGAATCCGACATGTGAATCCTTTCCTGCGTGTCGTCTCCCTCTCTCTCTCTCTCTCCCTGATTTCTATCCTCTCTTCTTCCTTAACGCTGAAGAAAAAAAACAATAGAAATAGTCCAGACATCTGTGAAAATATACAAGCTGCAATCAGGCTGCAATGCATTGTGGGATTGTTAGCATTGTAAGCGTTAGCCTTGGACAAATTCCCCTTTACTCAACTATTGGAATTCTATCGGAATATAATATCAGAGTCATTTTCATACAGACGAAAATAAGGAGTGCATGGTCAAGAGTAGCAAACATCTCAGTGATAGAGCATCACATTAAAATATAACCTTTTTAAATTGACTTTATTTACAATTAAAAAAAAAACACTTATTACAGCAAATGTTGTGAGCGGTGCAGAGGTTCAACAGACGGGTTTCCTGCCGAGGTTACGTACCTTTGTAGCTGAATCCACCGCTGCCCCTCTATCCAGCAGCTCCTGGACCAGGTCCAGGTGACCCTCCTTTGCTGCCAGGTGAAGAGCATTGAGTCCATTCTGGGGGGGCGGGGAGACAAAAACAAGCGAGGTCATTAAAAAGTCTGACAATCTAAAAATCAAGCAGAAAGGAACCCAGAGATCAGCTCATCGTCCATCAGTGACTGGAGCCGCCTTCACTCTGAAACCTGGAGACTGAAATATCACCGCTCGCTCTCTCAGTCATGTTAAGAAGTTGGGCCATGTTCTGGAGCAGAGCCAGTCCTGAGGATGGAGGTATAAATAACTGTAATTGTGAGTGTGTGTGTGTGTGTGTGTGTGTGTGTGTGCAGGTCAAGAAACCTCCTCTTATTTTACAATCCAAGGAGTTTTAACATCCGTATGATTCAAATATCTACGTGGTTAGACCCGACGGGTGATCTCAAAGACAACACGTGAAAATGGAGGATTCTTGTTTACTTTCTAAATCCTGTGCGTCCTCTATAAATATCTGCTGTGGACTGTTGGGCGTCGTGTGCTGCTCAGTTGGCAGGGAGGAGGAGGTGTGACCGGTTTGATCATACGAGAGGTGTCTCCAAAACACAGAGACAACCGAGCGGACTCAAACGGACTGTAGGCGCCGAGAGGAGACGCTGAAACGCTGCGGCTATATGACGTGTGCATGAGCAGGGGTCACAACGCAGGACATGCGGTGATGATCATGTGACCTGAGGATATGAGCTGTTAATGCAGAGTGGGCGTGTCCCTGGATGTGACTCTGGTTTGTTTACCGTGAAGTGAGTCGCACAGCTCAGGATGGTGAGCTCTTCTTTAATCTTTGAGGAGCCACGATCAGTGCGCTCGACTGCTGGAAGACACTTAAAGGCCCCAAATACCAAAGCTTATGATTGTCTGACTGAAACTTAAATTGATGGACTGATAGGAGAATCTAACAGTAATCTATTGGCCATGTTATCGCCTGCTTTCAGTCATTATGTCTAACATGTAAAAGTAGCCTGCTAGCTTGCATGTGAGGTCGAGCCTGCCTTTAGTTTTTGACTTCTTTGGGACAAAACAAAATAAAAACATTCACCGTATTATCATGAATTTAGTTGTCATGGAAACCAGTAGCCCTGAGCATACTAATGCATTTAAAGGAATAAGGGCTAATTACAAAAATAAATATGGTCTTATTTTATATTATTCATGTTTGCACATGGACTCCAAAACTTTTGTCCATCATTCTTTCTTTCCATCATTCGCCGTCCGTGTGTGTGTGTGTGTGTGTGTGTGTGTGTGTGTGTGTGTGTCTGTAATTTGGTTACAGTATAGAGAGGACCGCTGACATCCTGAAGTGCACCTGGAAGCGACTGAGAGAACTCTGCAGCTCCTCATCCACAGATGAGTCTCTGTTTGATTGACAGGTGAAACTTTCCTCGCCCTGGTCTCGGTCTCATGTGGATGGACCTCACCCCCTTTGTTTCTCAAGGAGTGAAAGAATGAAAAAAATCATCTTCATCTTCATCTGCAGGATGACTAAAGAGACTCATTTTGTCTCATACAGTGAATTTGGAGTGAATAGAGAAAACAAACGCATCCAGATTTTTTTTTTTTTTTGGGGATTACGGAGCTAAAATACACTTAGTGTGCGAAGGCCTTCAAGCTGCATTTTATGGAACAAAAGTCATGCACACTCCAAGATGTTTTCATACAGGTCCAGCTGAACATGCAACACCCGCAGTCTCGTCTCTTTGTTCGTCTGTCGGTTCTCTGGTCCGGCTTATGTTTGAGTGTTTTTAAGCACCCGTCCTTTAAAGTTTGCAGCAGAGGGATGGAGGTTAATTTGAGGTTAGCTTCATCCTCTCCTCTTCCAGATGACCCAGCTCAGATTCAATAACCCTTTCAGCAGCGCCAGCTTCACAATGCGGTTTAAAAAGAGCCGCTGAGTCGATAAGCCATTTCCTCCGTGACTGCCCACCCTGCACCGGACTCCTGGGGTCCCTACAGAGGCTCCCTGTGGGATCCCACAGAGCCAGAGGGCTCTTCCTAAAAATAATCTGACTGTTCTCCAGTGTGTGTGTGTGTGTGTGTGTGTGTGTGTGTGTGTGTGTGTAGGGCCCTGAGGTTAGCTGCAGCTGGAAGGAGGCATCTGTTTGGTAGCAGAGCTGAATATGCAGTCCAGCTGAGTTCTGCTGTTTTTGGATCAGTTCAGGCCTCATTAAAGGCCGACAGTACAAAATAATAAACTCTTCTTCGGGCTCATCTCAGGCTGAGTGACGACGACTCTCTGTGTGTTTATAGACCTTAGACTGATTAATAATAATAGTAGACCAAAAACATACATTTTCTGTCTTTCAAAGGTCCGATGTTGTCTCCATCATGTGAAAGTGATTATCTAATCCAAGATTTGAAGGTTGGGACGTCTCCCTTATTCACGAGCCAGATAATAAAATAAAAATAGAGACAGAAGAAAAGCCAAAACAATTCTAACAAGGACATCCAAACTGATCTCGCTCTGTGAAAACTAAACGCCACCCTCCGGCGTTTAACCATTTGGCCAACTCCCTCTCTCTCTCCCTGACTTCTGACTCTGTCCACCATCCTGTAAATAAACAAACATAATAATAAAAAAACAACCTTTAAAGGATATTTGGAGTCGACTCTACCACTGAGCCACAGCCGCCAATTATCATCACCTTCCCCAAATCCTTCCCTTGAATTTCCCATTTTAAAGCAAATGTGATGCAGAGAGAATCGAACGCAGCAGAGTCGGCGGCGTCTCAGGGGAGCGAGGCGGTTATGACCAATCAGAGAGCACACCAGCTCCCCAGTGCTGTTATTATGTGATCCAGTAATAATGAACATCAGGGCAGAGAAAAACACTGAAGCCCATTAGTGTCTCACTTTTCAGGGAAATGAGGAGAATTATCAACAAGCTGCTGAATAAAATCTTCTCCACTGAATGAAGTAAACTTTGTCCGTCCTAATGGACCAGCGTCCTGCATGTCATCAAGGATGATGGAGCAACATCATCCCTCTGGGAAGCTTCACATCAGAGGGAGAAGAGAAAACTCTGGATTTTTATAGTAATTAATGGATATTGGATATAACCATCTCAAACATGTATGTTTACAGTTCCAGAGGTTATAGAGTCATTCAGTTGGAGACAGGTTGGTGGAAACTTTGAGCCCAGTTTTGATGTGTGTGTGTGTGTGTGTGTGTGTGTGTGTGTGTGTGTGTGTGTGTGTGTGTGTGTGTGTGTGTGTGCTGCTTATACAAGACAAAGAATGTCTCTGTAAATTAAACCAAACACTTGATATCACAGCCTGCCGCCCCTGAGCCCGCTCCTGCAGGAAACACTGACATGATGTGTTTACATGAACAATACTCGAGGTGTGAAGTATTATTTGAGTATGTTTAACTGCAGCTTTAATTTAGCTGTTCCAGATCTGAATGTACTGCGACTCAAATAGAAAATGATGCATGAGGTTCAAGCAGTATCATCCAGTCATTTTTCAGTTGCATGCAGGAAAACAGATGATGAGGATGAGACACTCTGATTGGACCAATCAAAGTCCATCACAGTAGTTCAGCTCTGACTGACATTCTCTGACAAGGTGAGTGTGTGTGTGTGTGTGTGTGTGTGTGTGTGTGTGTGTGTGTGTGTGTTTCCAGGTTCAAACATCAATAACCACCTGTCCAGAGGGCCCAGTTCAGTGTAATGGTTCTCCTTACTGCACTTCACCCACAACAACACTGGTAATCTTCATTCATCACCTCAGTTAACTCTGACATCGTACATCACGAGTTTGCATACATGTCAAGGTGTGACTCATTATACACTCCAAAATCAACTACACCAGTCTCTCAGGGATGAAGGGACAGTTTGTAGGACATTGACACTGAGTCCAACTGCAAAAGCAATAAATCTAAGACAGCGTGACGATCTGACAACGACGGCGTGAGAAGCAACAACGTCGACAAGAAACAGTAAAACTACTGAAAGATGTGTGTGTGTGTGTGCAGTAAGAGAATATGTGTGTATTCCACTGTCATCATCATATCCATGAGCTGGTGCAGTTACATAGTTCACTAATCAGCCAATCAGACATCGCTGTGGACCAAATGGACCTTTAACCCTTTACAGGGCGCTCATTGAAATACTTTGAAATTCAAAAAAATCAAGCTCATCGTGTCATTCAGGGACAAAACCGAACTTTATTTCTGTTGAAACATGAAGTGTAATAAACGTTGACATATTTGGTTCAAATGCCACAATAGCAGGATGAGTGACATAGGGTGATCTCTTCTGATTGGCTGAGTGAGGATCACATGCTTCTCGACCTCACTGAGGTGCAGACGTGCAGCCATATGTAACGTTTGTAGAAATGTGCCCTATAAAGGGTTAAACCTCCCGTATGAAGGTGGACGAGTTGCACGGTGTTGCTTTGAGTTAAAAACAGCAACATGGCGATGTGTGTTTAAAATCCTGCATCCTCCGCTGACTGATGACGACGTCTCTCCGTCCACAACAGCTGATAACAAGTGTCCGCTCACTGCCGCCGAGTCCTCAGCACACCGTGCATGTCCACTCCATGTGACTCCTGTTCAGCAGGACGGTCGTCATGACGGTAACCATGCCGGGACTGTTTACCTCCTATCAGGTTTCACTGCACCCCCCCCTCCCCCCTCCCCCCTCCCACATTCATGGCTGGAATGCTAACGAGTGTTAGAGGAGACTAGATAATGATGAGGCCTAAATAAAGATCTAACACAGTCCCCTCCCCTGCAGGAATGAAGAGCTCACATTCACGGTAAAAGTGGAGATTAGAGACGGACAACAGGAGCGTGTTAGCACCTGGTGGAATAATCCTGTGGATGTTACGCAACTCAGTAAAGACAGCTGTGAGTTAAAGAAGACCTGATGTGCTGATGCAAAACTCACATGTAGCGTTCCAGTGCTGGACGCCCAAACTAAACACGGGCCCGGTTTCAGATCATGAGGTAAAGGTATGTCGGTGTAATCCCGGGGTGAGTCTGCAGAGGGCGCTAAACAGCAAATCAACACGATAGGTCCCTGAAATGGAACCTGGGAGACCCCAAACACAGACTGCGTCTTGTATACAGGTGAGATTTATATTCTGGACTTTACAGGACTACAAATAATCTGAACAAGACCAACAGACTGCTGGATGTTGTCCTTTCTCAGTTTGTCTTGCTGCATTGTTTTGGATGTTTTCTCTTGTAAACCCCGGACAAAGTGTAGTTTGTCATCTTGTGCAGCCGTAAAGAGTGCGACAGATGAAACAGTCGTTCACGTTTTTCCGTCTCTTACCTGATTGCAGGTGCTGATGTCCACTCCTCCTTTCAGATATTCCAAAACCTTGTCTATGTTTCCTGCCCGCGCTGCTCGCAGGAAACTGGTGTTACTGTCCGACTGCAAGAGACAAAGAAGAAGCACAGTTTTAAAAAACAACACAGCTGCAACACGACAAACGTGAACATGACCGTCAGTGGCTGGAGCTTTTTGCAGACATGTTTGTGTTTAAAGGAGCAATTTGAACGACACAGTAAATCATCATCTGCAGTAATTGTGCAGCGATAAAAAGACTTGTTTTTGGTTCTTTGAAGCGTGATAATGTGTGTGTCCGAGCTTTGTCCCCTGTTTGTTTTGTTTTTTTGGATGCTGACTGAGCTGCATTTGGAAGCAGACCAGAGCGGTAAGGAGGCGCAATGATTCAGCAGTTTTTTTCCCCTCTTCACTAAAGTGAAATCCTGGCTCGCTCACAACGTGTTCAGAGCTCCCAGCACTCTGCTTGTCCTGCAGAGAGAAAAAAAAACACGCTCTTATTTTTACTGCATTCAAGCTGAGCTACTCCATCCACAGGGAGGTCAAAGGTCGGATACACACACTGTAGCACCACATCATAATGCTGGAGAATTTCAGTCCTGCTTGTCGACACTTTAGCAGCTGCTTGTTTTTAAGTCGATGGAAGGTTCAACATTAGCGTCAAGGTCACAGTTTGCCTTAAATCTTAGTGAGTAAGCTCTTTCAGTGTTGACAGATATTAGAGGCAGCTTGCAGCCTGCCTGCAGAGACCAGACGAACTGATGATGTGTAACTGAGCAGGGACTCTGCGGCACTGCCGTCTCCTTCAGGCACGGACAAACAGTGCAGGTGTGATGTTTCAGGATGACCTGCAGTCAGCTGCTGCTGCTGCTGCAGAGGACTGCACTGCATCACTCAGACTCTCTGCTGCTGGAGTTTCTGCAACTCCAAGGTCAGCACTTGTTTTCATGTTTGGTCAAAACATATCTAAGGTGAGGAATCCCTGAGCTTAGATCTGTGTAGTGCCTCTTCTTTTGTTGTTCATGTGATAAATAGTCAACACGCAAACATAACTTTAGATGAAGGAGGAAAGAAGCTGAGATTCATGAATCCTTTGATTGGGCTCCAGACGTACAGTGTATTTATGTTTGGACAAAATGAGCACACACAATAACAGGAGGCCCAGGACAGCTTGGACATCCTTCTTCACTTATTGTAACAAGAGATTGGAACAATAACTTCAGGTTTCATTGGACAAGGCTAACAGTTTCAACTTGTTTCCAGTCTTTGTGCTAAGCTAAGCTAAAGCTTCTCTCTCGCGTGCGGAGAACATCGTTCACTCTGTTCTGTTCGAGTTCTCCTGTCGCACTTTAACTTCTGATTCCTTGAACCCGACGAAGTGGAGTCACAGCTCTAAAGGGCGACAAACGCTGGCAGCGCGTCGACAAACTACAAGTTTACACGGATCAGAGAACAGTTAAAGTCACCGTGGGGCTTCATGGTGCTCACACGCGTCAACGCAGGAAAAAATGACACGGATCATTTTCTGTCCCGTGTCAGGAACTGAATATATCCTTTACAAAGCACAGGACCAAAGGAGCCTTCACATCAGGACACACACACACACACACACACACACACACACATTTTTTTAAACATGTGCAAAGTGTGGCCATTCCAATTTAGGTCTTCAGGTTTGTGTCAGTAGACCTGAGAGTGCCAACCTGGAGTGAACTGTTTGAGCAGGTCAGACAGGTGTTGGGGGGGGGGGACCTGGGGGGGACCTGGGACCCTGGTTCCTCCAGCATCACACATGTTCTGACAGCGTTAGCTTTGTTTTCTAACCGTGTCGTCATAAAGCCCGTCTGATCACATCCTTACAGTCACACACTGTGCGAGACCTTGACCAAATCCGCCTGGTTGCCACGGTAACACTTTGACCATCACAATTTGCAGACAAAGTGGGTCTTTTGAATGAACAGTACACCGAGCGCTGGAGAGAAAGAGCGAATTGTTGCGGCCGGCGTCCCACAGAAATAGTTTCATAACTCGCCGTTTTTTTTATTTTTTAAGAAGCTTCGTCAGTCCATCTCCCTCTCCCTCTCTCCCTCTCTCCCTCTCTCTCTCTCTCTCTCTCTCCCTCTCTCTCTCCCTCTCTCTCTCCCTCTCTCTCTCCCTCTCTCTCTCTCTCTCTCTCTCTCTCTCTCTCTCTCTCTCTCTCTGACGGAACAACAGTTTGATGAAAGCCCACACTTACATGAAGGCCATGTGACAGATCATGAGAAAAAGTCAAGGAATACACTTATAAAGAAAATAAAGGAAGCTGCTTCTTCGCTCGCTTCATTTCTAAGACGACAGGTCGTTTTAAACATTTTAAACATTCGCTTTGTTTTTACTTATTTGGGTCTTAACGACAAACCTTTAAACCTAATTGCTCTGACTTATAACTAATAATAAAGACATCTTCTGGAGTAATTAAAAACATTCAGTTGTACCATATAAGTCATTTAGGCCCCGAACTATTTCAGGGAAAAGAAGCAGAATTCTTCTTTAAGTAAAAAAATAAACCCCTCCCATATCACTGCCCGGGTCATATGTGTCCCTGCTTCTGTTTGAGGTGGCGTCTAGACTCGTCACTTCATGACTCCATCAAACCTTCCAAGCGTGACGAAGCACCGCCCAGCAGCTCCTCCGCCGACACGTTACATCAAACATTCATTTACAAAGTAAAGAGAGAGAGAGAGAGAGAGAGAGAGAGAGGCGTCATCAATAATGCAGACCAGTCCCCCCTAACCCCTGCACACACACACTCACACACACAGATCATCCTCCACTCCCGTCTACCACAAAGACAAAGCACAACCCCTTTTCTTGAGGTAACCATGACGACAAGGCTGCATTGTCAGTGGAACCAGCCCAGCAAGCATGAAGGTGTTACTTATTTCCTTTTGATCTGTCTGTTAACGCAGCAGTGCACCATACCATCCGATGTCGGATTAACTTTTTAGACACTTTTACACAAAAAGACACCACACACACACACACACACACACACACACACACACACACACACACACAGACTGACACTAAGTCTCCCATCCGGCATTTACTCATTCTTAAGCCACAAGCCTGACAGACAATTTTAACTTTTCTCTGTGGCTTGTTTGCAAATGCACTTTTTGGCTTCACTCACACAAACAGTGTGCAAAAAGATGGACGTCATGACAGCTCTCTGAAAGTGAAGACAAACCATTTGGAAATCCCCCTACTTACTGATTGGCTAAATTGAAGGTCATTAGTCCCGCCTCCTCCATGTTAACAGATGGTACATAGACCAAACTCAAAATACTGCACATGTCAAATAGTTTCTCAATAGTTCTTATACTTTGTTTATGTCGTTATATTAAGTTCTTATGCTGATTTATGAATGAGAAGTTTTTTAGTTGTTTCACACATAAAAGGAGGAATGGTGAGAGAAAACATAACAAGAATTATTGAACTCTCGATAACCCTGAGTGTCTGCTTCAAACCAAGCTGCAACCTCCGGTGTGGAAAAATCTTCAGTTTGTGAAGTGTCCACTAGAGGCAGTCCACAGGAAGTCACATACACATCCTGTGAAAAAGCCTGTTTTTTTACAGCAGACATTAACATGTTTACAGCCTCATTGGCCATCACTATAAATGGGACTCCAGCGCCCCCTGCAGGAACAGATGGGTGACCTCACTTAGGCTTCAAACATTCATATTTACAGTCTATGCTTCAAAACAACAAATGAAGCTTTCACACAGACGAATAGTGTTGTAGTCAAGACCAAGACACCGAGTCCAGAGAGGTCCAAACCAGGGGATAAAAATCTAACTTGGTCTTGATTTAAAATCCGACGCCCGTCCAGTCTGAGACCGAGTCACAGTGCTTTTGATTTTCAAGACAAGGCCAAGCCCTTCAAAAAGTGGTCTCAACACCGATTAAGAGTACTACAACAATGCAGACTAAATCTATTCTGAAAAGTGACAATGTGTCTGAAAGCAAAGAGTGAGCTTTGCTCCCATCATTCCTACCAGAAACAACAATCAGGTACGACTGTTTAATCTCTACACAGTTTGTTGTGATGTCTTCCAAAGGGAACCTTTTCCAACAGTTTGTGCCAGACGTCAGCATGAGAGCAGGAATAAGACACTCATTGAAGTGTCCTTGTTGGTCTGATTGAAGGAGTACATTCTGATCCTGGCTGTCAGGACAGAATAACATGATCTGTGTTTACTAGCAACAGCACTTCCCGCTCCGTGTGTGTGTGTGTGTGTGTGTGTGTGTGTGTTTGTTTCTGATACTAAAAGCTCCTTTAGGTTGCCGTGCACGGATTAATCCACGAACACACCGGCAGTTCAAAGATTATGACAGCACTTCAATCAAGACAACCAATAGCCATTAAAGCTGCAAAAATAAACATGGAGAAAAATAAGACTATAAATAGGTTTCCTCCCCACAGGCAACACCAGCAGGACTGGTTGGATATCTTCTGGACTGGTTGGAGATCTTCTGGACTGGTTGGAGATCTTCTGGACTGGTTGGAGATCTTCTGGACTGGTTGGATATCTTCTGGACTGGTTGGATATCTTTTGGACTGGTTGGAGATCTTTTGGACTGGTTGGATATCTTTTGGACTGGTGGAGATCTTTTGGACTGGTTGGATATCTTTTGGACTGATGGATATCTTTTGGACTGGTTGGATATCTTTTGGACTGGTTGGATATCTTTTGGACTGATTGGATATCTTTTGACTGGTTGGATATCTTTTGGACTGGTTGGAGATCTTTTGGACTGGTTGGCTATCTTTTGGACTGATTGGTATCTTTTGGACTGGTTGGATATCTTTTGGACTGGTTGGATATCTTTTGGACTGGTGGAGATCTTCTGGACTGGTTGGATATCTTTTGGGACTGGTTGGAGATCTTCTGGACTGGTTGGATATCTTTTGGACTGGTTGGATATCTTTTGGACTGGTTGGATATCTTTTGGACTGGTTGGAGATCTTTTGGACTGGTTGGATATCTTTTGGACTGGTGGAGATCTTCTGGACTGGTTGGAGATCTTCTGGACTGGTTGGAGATCTTCTGGACTGGTTGGAGATCTTCTGGGTTGATCCCGTTGCCTTTGGATCAATCCTTGTGGTCGACACATTAAATCCAGCTCCCTGTGTTTTCATTCCCTTCATTGATATTCTGATCGACGTCAGATGACCTGCGTACGTTTAATCCAGCCTTCAAAGAAGACTTGGAAATGGCCTCGGGGCTGTTCCCAGCCAATCAGAGCTGTCTCTGTGGACCAATCGGCTTACAGTTCATCAGTAATGAACGAATGAATGAATGAGATCATTAGCGATAAATCAAGCGGTGCAGATAGCTAATGCAGCAGTCTATACTTCTACACATAAACAGCCCATTATGTAGCAAATAAAACGTCCTTTCTATCTGACAGAGAATAGACATAAGCTCAAAGGTTGGGGGTTCGATTCCCACGTGTCCTTGGACAAGACACTGAACCCAGAAATGCTCCAGCTGCTTTTTCAGCGATGTGTGAATGTGTTACAATGTATGATTTCTGAAGGACTCTTTGTGCAGCAGCCTCTACCATCACGGTGTGAATGTGTCGGTGTGTAACAGAGCTGTCAGCAGTCAGAAGACCAGAAAAGAAATATACGAGCTCAAGTCTGTTTGTATAATTTCAATAAAGACAGTAAGAAATGAATCTTTAAACTCGCTTCTTGATGTGCCGTTAGTTACTATCACTCAACTGTAAAATGATCACTTTAAAGCAGCACCTGACGACAGTAGATCAGTGGGGTGGGGTCAAAGGTCAAGATGCAGCCGACTCCAGAATAGACCGACGCTGTGTGTAATTCATGCTCTAATCAGCATGCCATGCACCTTAAAGTGTGGTTTGGTAGCAATATATGTTTTTGTTTTTTTTTGGGGATTGAAGCACCATGATGAGCAGACTCAAAGATTTCCATCTGAAGAAGCAGTGAACCGAACGTGTTCCTTCTGTGGAAGGGGGGAACTAAAAGGAACTACACGTTGATGTATTGATGGAAATTACGCACTAAAGCAAATGTGACTGCATGACTCATGTTCAGCTCTGTTTGCTGTATCACTTCTCTCTTCATATGTATCCTCTCTCTCTCTTTCATCCATCAGACAACAGAAGCTCAGCTGCATGGGGTCACTGCAGGCTGTCAGGCCGCCACCATCACTTCCTCCACCTCCACTATTAACACCAGCACCTCCAGCTTCTCCTCCTTCTCCACCAACACTACTATTGCATTTTTTTTTTTTTTATATTATGGAGGCAAGTCTACATCATTTTAGGATTGTGGAGGGAAACATCCAATAAGAAATACATTTTCAGGGTAACATATTTTATGAATATTGCACTTATTAAAAAGCTGCTCATTAACATTCAGCAGCAGACCCCCCCCACCCCCCCCCCCCCCCCCCCCCCCCCATGTTCCCAGCAGCCTCACAGCATGCCGCTAAAGTCATCACATCTCTTGCAAATTAGCCACCAGAGTCCACATGCTGCTGTGCACGGACACTTTAGAACAAAAATGTCACACAGGCCTTTAAAGGGAGAGGAGAGGT
>NC_136710.1:19387897-19391937 GCF_947650265.1 Symphodus melops | reverse complement strand
GGGAAAAGAGAGGAGAGACAGTTTGAGCTTTTAGGGTCGGAGCTAAATGCTAACAGAACCCTGCTCAGCACATTGTGTGTCTTATTTACTCTCTAAATGTTGATTTGTTTGTTTTTATATATAAAGCACTTTGTTAAAGGTGCTATACAAATAAAGTTATTATTATTATTAATTTAGTTGAAAATAAATCATCTAAGTGTCACTGTGAAGAAGATTTCTGCAGATGGATTTTTGTTGGAGAAATAGTTTCGTGGGGTTCAGTTTGTCAGCACACCAAAGCCTGTCATCTGTTTCACCACTCGTCACTAGTTGGCGCTGTGGCTCCATTCAACCAAGTGATGCTTTATGACCCTGAAGGTAACAGCAGGCCAGTGGAAGAACGGCGCCCCCGGAGGTTGAATCACTGACTGGGTTAAGTTGAGTCAGGTTAAAACTTAGCATGTCGACTAACCACCATATCTAAGCACGTTTAGCAGAGGCATGTTGGTGTTAAGAAGCCAGGAGGACTGAGGGCTGGTGGTGTTAGCAATGCTAACGTTGAGCACACACAGGTTTGGTATGGATCGCCTCGAGGCTGTTTACAGGCAGAGCAGAGTTTGTTTTAGCATTCACACCAAACCAAACAAACGATCCAGCAAAATGCACCAGAGATGGTTTCAGATGAAACAGACTGAATGCTCCCAAAGACACTTTCACCAGAGAAAAACGATAAAACACCGCTTTTTACGTCGACACCAGAAACACTTATTTTAGCTCCAGAACACATCACAACTGTTAAGAGTGTCTTCATGTTATTGTGTGTAGAAGAAACGGGCCAACTTGCTTCTTAGTTCAGGATATTTGAGAGCAGCTCCTCCCGTGTTCTGTCAAGTTACTGTTGTTTTTTTAGTCCCGTGATTTTATTGGTTAAAAAGCTGCTTTTGGTCATTTGATTCTGTGAGTCTGTTTCTGGTTCAAAATGGATCTTAACTCTCATTTAAAGGTCTTTATGTTGTCAGACACCTCAAATAACAATCTGAGCCCGAGGCTAAACAACCAACCTCTGAGTTTATGTGTTTATCATGCTGGCAGATTATGCTGCAGCCTTTTTTTTAATGCTTCATATTTGGAGCAATTCCAAAAAGTTCTTTTTTTTTTTTTTTCCTGCGATCAGTAAAAATACTTAAAAATTAAGAACATCAAATCAAACAGTGAGTGCTGCTTTACTAAGTTATCCCAGCGAACATAAATCAGGGATTTACGATCTGACCCGCTGCATAAAGCACATCCCCACCACATGTAGATATTCTGTATTAATCAGTATTACACACGCAAGTATCTGTACAGCATCCATACACCACAACGGCTACACTGTAGGACACAACTCCTGTGAACAGAGACATGAATTATAGAAGTTGGAGGCCAAGTTGCTATGGAAACGCAGATTTGGAGAAAGAAAGGAAAAAAAAGGCTTCTGCATGGATTTGTTTTTTGGCTACAGAACCTGAAAAGAGAGACCTGCAGAAAAATGTCTCCTGCTGTGTCAAAGCTCAGTAAGAGTGACGACGAGAGGCGACGGACGAGGGACGCGTCGGGTGACTCTTCTAAAAATAGGAGGGAGACGAGTTGACCTTAATGAATGAAAGAGTCAAACACACTAAAGTGGAGTGGTACTGTCCGTCTGGATCCGGCTGGTCTGACGGGCCAGATGTTAAAAGCATTAAAAAAAAAACAACAGTTGCTTTAAAAACCAGTTTGACCAATCAGAAAAGAGCTCTGCAGACTCCCCGCTGAGGAACAACCAGCTGCTCTGACGAAGGCCGTCATGGTTTACTGTCCCATCTCATGCATCTCCGTACCGTCCACCGACACGTGCAATGTGTCCATTGTTGTCCCCGCCATCTTTGCTTTTGCGGACACGTCGCCTGGCTGAGTGCAGGTCGACGGAGTATCTTGACTCCTCCTCCTTTCACCACCACTCACCCATCTTATCCTGACTTCATCCTGAATGTAATTTATTGAATGTATTTTATTTGTGTCACCTGTTTGTACCCGACTGCTGAAGCGTGACATAAATATTATTTGTCATCAAGTGGAGCTCCTGCTGTGACGAGGAGAGACTCACTAAATACTCTAAAAGGTCAGATTCAGTGTTGATTACATTCCTCAAGTTTGGAGCTTCTAAATGACTTCATTTGTCATTTCATGATCCGAAAGGACAAAGAGTGGGTAATGAGATAGCACGCACACACACACACACACACACACACACACACACACACACACACACACACACACACACACACACACACACACACACACACACACACACACACACACACACACACACACACACACACACACACACACACACACACACACACACACACACACACACAGGTAACGATGTCTGTGCTTGGGTTGGATCCATCGAGCTGAATTCATCTCCTCCTGCGATGTTAAATTCAATCGCAGTGACTCGAAACATTTTATGAAGCGCTGCAACCTGAGCATCTCAAAAAGCTCACAAAGAGAAGAAGCTGGTAAGTGTGTGTGTGTGTGTGTGTGTGTGTGTGTGTGTGTGTGTGTGTGAGTTGGTGCGGAGGGACGATGAACCTGCCTAAAATAGCAACAAAACACCCACAGAGCTACGTGAGAGAAGAGGAGAAGAGGAAGAGCTCTGAGGAGAGGAAACAGAAGAGAACAATGACCAAAACGGAGGGATGACACACACACACACACACACACACACACACACACACACACACACAGGTGGTAACAGTAATGTCACTCTGCCTGGAGCACAGATGCAGCGTCACTGAAATGATCGCCTGTCACTCCATGGTGTTGTCTTTTTAAAAACTCTGTCGGAGGGGAGAGTTTGAGAAAGGCTCAGGCTGAGCAGAATTGACCAATCAGGTATCAGCAGGGCTTTGGTGCATTCAGGAAACACACTCTGAAAGGAGAGCAAAGGCATGCAGCTCCCACAGGTGGAAATCTTCACCTGAACTTTGTGTCTTTTCACCGTCTCGTTCCGCCTTCGGGGACAAATAGAGTGTCATCTGATGATTTACAGACAAATCTGCACCACGCTGTGTCCTCAAAGACACTCAGCATTCAGATTTCCTGACCTCCTTGAAGGCATCAGAAATGATTCCACCGACCTCCATTCAACTAACAAACATTTCAAACCTTTTTTTGATGTTGTAATTTCAGTAAAGAGCAGTTTATGCAAGAACACAAGTCACACAGAAATGATGTTGATAAAGCTGAAGTAATGCTGAGTGAAGCTTCTGTGTAACTTACAGAAGCTGCTCAGAGGGAACCGACACCTGATGGTGTTTATTCAGCTGATGGAAGTATCTGGAAGGATGTACATATTGCTATACGTGCTGATGTATGTTTTTACACACGTTGCTCTGTTAGCTGCAGATGTAAATTAGCCTGAGGCTAACTCTGGTGCACTGCACACGGTCCCCTTACAAATAAAGTTACACTGAATTAAAGCAGAGCCTTGACTTTTGATCTGAAGACTCCCTGCTCACGTTGCTGACTGCAAAGAATGAAGTGCAAAAAAAAAAAAAAAGGCATTAAACAGTGAGGTGCAGAATTCTGAAACCAGCACGAGGTTTGTTGTTTCAGCAAAGTTTGAACGACCAGATGCACCATCTGTATTTCCACTAAGAGTCTTTGTTTTTAGATGAACCAGGAAATACAGGAAATACGTTTCCATAGGCAGGAGACAGAAACCAAACCACACAGGAAACAACTCTCTTCAGTTTCTGATCATTTCACACAAGTTCAGAAATGCCTCCAAGGACAGAATTTCACTAAAAGTGCGTTGTGGGCCATTAAAAGAGTTAAATCTCGACTTCTGCGAAAAAACTCAGTTAGCTTTTTTGTTGTCCCAGGAGGAGTTTGCTCTCAGGCTAAGCTCCTTTCGGGTGATCTTTCTCCCTTGCATAACTGTGCCACACAATCATCTGCGGGACTGAACTTCCCTGTCCACCTTTTGACCACATCGCCATGACGACCGCGTGTCTGCCAGGCTGTGCACTGAC
>NC_136710.1:19340397-19382897 GCF_947650265.1 Symphodus melops | reverse complement strand
TGTAAATTTGATGCAAAACGGACAAAATAAAGGCTTATTTTCTTTTTTTTCTCATTTTTGGTCCTTTTTTGGCCTCAAGTCCTGCAAACGTAACCTGACGCTGAACTTCCTCGCTCGTGTTGTTTTTAAACTGATTTCAGTGACTCAGAGGCCACAAACAGGAAGCAGATCTGCGTGTGTCTGGATTCAAGTCTCCTCAAGTTTCTTTTTTTTTTCTGCCCAGAAAAACTAAAACATTTTTCAATAAAGAAAAAAAAATATGTATTTTTCCAAAGTCCAGTTTTATCCCTCATAAATGCATTTCATTGATGTGTGGATGAAGCAGGCGGGATGGAGGGATGTGCAGTTTTGTCTGTTTGACACAATCCAGGGATGCAAGCCGACACATTTGTGCACGTTACAGTAGAACAGAATGTGCTGATATGTAGAGTCATTAAACTGCATAGTGACACATGAGTCTCCTCACCGAGCTGTCAGCAGGCCTCTCCTACTGTAAGCCTGCAAAGAGCTTCACTGTCAAAAACCAAGCAGACACACCTGCAGCTGCACGCCTCAGATAGAGCTGCAGGATGTGTGTGTGTGTGTGTGTGTGTGTGTGGAAACACGCCGGCCAGCCCGCCAGTGCACCACAGACGGATCTGCGTAGGTGCAGGAACGAGGAGACGAGCTGTTTGTTTGAATTCAAAAGAGCGTGCACGGACGGAGCCCACGCCACCACCACCACGCCGATGTGACTCGAGGCGAGAGGTCATTTATCACAAGGTGTCGGGAAAGGGGAAGGTGATGACAGAGTGAGGAAGATGAAGACTAATCAGGGAGCAGGCGGAGCGCTTCATTAAGGCGAGGACGCCGGATCTTCACTGACTGTTCAAAACAAAGACACGGGTTTGTGCTGGGTGGACTCCTCCGCAGTGCTCAGAGGGGTGAAGGTGAACAGGCTCTTCCTCGCTGGGTGAAAGATGGAGGGATGAGGTGAAATAAAGAATGTGGGAAGGAGGATTTGATGGAGGAGGAAAGAGTGAAAATGAAGACACAGATAGTGTGTATCTGTGTGGTGAACTCTGATAGAGTTCAGGGTGAGTCTGATGAACACAACATGGGGAGGATGACTGGAAGTGCGATGAAGTAAGCGGTATCTTTACCAGACGACGAGATGATCTGATTAGTGGGGGGGGGGGGGGATGTCATGAAGATTGAGTTGGTCACGTTAAAAACAAGGGTCGACTCTGACGGTCGTTTCTGCTTCACTAACTCTGAGCGAGTCGAGTGACTCTCGGCGGTGATGTGAAGGTGGAGCGATGACAGCGAGTACGATCAAGCGAGCAGGTGTCGTTGATCGCACTCAGCAGGAATGAATCATGGCTCGGATGGGAAGGTGCTTCCAAAGCCGAGTACCTTGCGCTTGCGTTCGGCACGCTCCCGGGAACGCCTCCTCCTCTCCCGGGCTTTCTCCAGAGCCTTCAGGTCCGGAGGCTGATCCATCTCGGACCTGGCCTTCTTGATGTGAGCCGCGGCGTGAGCCATGGCTGCTCGATCACTGTTCCCGAGCGACGAAAAAAAACTCAACTCACAGGTCCCGTGAGAAGACGCGCTTCATGTGCAGGATTTGAAGATAATCTCTCCAGGTGACTCGAGCCCGGGAAAGGACAGACTCCGCTCCTCTCCTCCTACACGCACAGAGTGTCTGCACGGCTCCCTCCCTGCTGCCTGGAGAACTGCATCTGAGGCAGGGATGGAGAGACAGCAGGGGTGGGCCGGTGCACGCCAACGAGAGGTAAGCTGAGCAGACCAATCAAAAGGCTGAGAGTCAGGAAAAGAGCTCCGCCTCCCCCTGTGTCGAGGTGGAAGCAGACGCTCTGGGAACCCTCTGATTTGGAGTCTTCAGATACATGACATCCCCAGTCATCGTGTAGCGGGGGGGGGGGGGGGGGGTGGTGGTTTGGGGATTATAGAGGGCCGGTGTGAGGGAGGGGTTAGAGGAAACGATACATGTGTGTGCGAGGAAGCATCAGCCACTGTCCTTCGGAGAAAAGAACAGCGGGTGGTACCACTCCCACTGAAATCAGAGGGGAGAAAGAATCCACCTCCACCCCCCTTCTTTTTCTGTGTGGAATGGTACGGTCCACATCGGTGTCTGGGAGGTTTCACAGCTCAGGAGCAAACATACACACAGAAACACACGTTTACACCTTCTTCACTTCTGGAATACAAAGAAAAGCATCACACGACCTTTAAAGGAGACTCCGTGTGTTTGATCATTTATGACACTAATGATAGTTTGATAAAAGTAAAAATGATTTCATTGTGAGACGTTTACATATTTAATGCATGTATTTATTTTTTATATTTACTTTTTTTTTTAAAGACAAAAGGACAGCACAAACACAGGACACAAAGACACTTTGCCAGAGACATTACTAATATAAAAGATCACAAAGAGAAACACTGCACTGTTTCTGTACCAGGTTTTCTTCCTCTTCATCTTCATCATTATTAAACCCCCTGCAGGGCTGAGGCTGCACGTTTCCATCACTGAATCCTTTCAGCCAATTCTTTAAACTTTCTTACTTTCCACGTCATGAGGATCATTCTTTTCTTTTCACGCTGAAAGACGCTGAATGAACGTATTTAGAGACAGGACAGTGAAGAGAGAGAGAGTAAGATCAGGTCGGATTTGAACCCTGCACCGCCGGCCTGGAGGACCACGGCCTCTGTACGTCCTACACGCACTAACCACTACACTACCCACGCCTCATGAGACATTTATTGAGGCTTGTTTTGTAACCGTCAGGAGGACATGGGCGGGTAAAGATGTGGACTGCAGTCTGAAGACTTGGTGGACATGTGAAATGTTTCTGACGCTTTAAACCACACGGTCAGTGCTGCACCTCTCGTTAACTGGAGGCTGTGGAGCTGGTGGTTGCTCTTCCAGTTTCTACACTTTAGATTATAACTCATCATGTTTTCTTCATGGCGTTCAGAAGAAATGGACCTCGCGATACCTTTCATTCCCTCTCTGTTTGTTTATGTAATTCATAAATATGCTTTTCCACCCTCTGACTGTCTTTTAGTTTGTAATTATATGGATGTAGTGACAGTGTCTGTAATGTTACACTACCACTCCACAGTCAGTTAATAAAGGCCTCCATCTCACCTTCTTCATTAAATATCTCACACACAGATGGAATGGTTCACCGTCACACCGTCGCTGTCCGTGGTGCTGAAATCTCAGCACGCTCCATGTTTTTAGTTAAAGCAGCAAATCAAAGCGAGTGGGTTCAACATCACCTCGTGCTTTTTGTTGCTTAATAGACGATGACAGAGTTTGAGTGTGGAGCTGAGGCCATGTACACACCTGATCCAGGTATAAAGAAGGGACTTTCAGGAAGTACAGAGAGGAAGAAGGAAGCCCATAATCACAGACTGTAAAGATGTACTGGGTAAACTTTAACTTATGGAATATATTGAGATGGAAGTTAATATGTGATTAAGCCTGAGAATGGAGAAGGTGTGGTATTAAATAAGTTTATTATTCTTACTACTTCTTCTTGGACATTTTCAACAGTTTAAATATTTTGTATGTTGTTTCATTTATTGCAAAAAAAGAAGAAGTGATTCTATTGTTTTTATTATTCTTCTTATTATATATATTTTTTTCTCTCCATTATTTTTTGTTGTTATGTTTGTATATGTTGGAAATAAAAACAATAGTGTCATGAAGAGAAACAAAGAGAAATGTAGCTGTGATTTATTAATTCATGAAGAAGAAAAGAACACAGCGAACCATCATCATCACACAAAGAGCAGACGAAACCAAACCGCTCAGTCCAGAAATCAAATCAAACATCCTCTCTCCCAAGACCTCCACTGACATGTTTATCTCTGCTGTGGCCTCACCCAGTTTTCTTTCCAAACACCACGCTGCCACCTACTGGCCTGACACGACATTACAAGTACAGAGACAAAAGGGAGCATGTTGAAGCACAGCTGTGCTCAGGCGCAGGACAAAAGCAGCAAACATGTCCAATGAAAAGGAGAAGCAGTGAAACACATTCAACAGAGAAAGCCTTCAAAAAGCTATATTTCCAAACATGTAGCACATTAAACTATTTAAAATTCCCTGAATGAAAAAAAAAACAACATATTTGTTTTTTTCCCGGCCTCCTGCTGGAGCCAAATGGGACGTCCAGTTTTGTCCCTTATTTTTTTTCACATGAGGCACAAATCCTCCTTTATGACCATAATGTGTGTTTCTATCATAGCTGCGTGTCGATGTGAAGAGTGGAGAAGAAGATGGTGGAGGACAGGAAACAGAATGCAGCAGGTTGATGAGAGCACCTAAGCCCCTCCCCCCTGGCTCCAGGTGAATTCTCCTGATTATATCCTGCTGCCTTGTCTCAGTCAGCTCACTCGGACTCTCTGCAGGAGGCTGGAGGAGACACTCCGTGTGAGTCTGAGTTAAAAACGTGTCACTTTGCGTTCACACATGCAGCTCATCGTGAGTCTTTGTACAAGTGAGAACGCACTAAGATATACTTTAATACCTGAACAAAGAACTAAAGGGACCCATTACTGTGCACATCCATATAGATCACACACACACACACACACGAGGGTAGCTTTATCACACACACAGGCTTGGAAAGGAGGCATCAGGAGCAGCAGTTTGCCTCTTACTGTGCATTTCTAAAACTGCTCATGGACGGGGAACGACTACGACTGTACGACCATTAATCTTACAACCCATTCAGAGTCGCTCTATAAACAAACAGCGGCAATAAAAGGTGATTTATCGCTGCAGTGAAGTCGAGCTGCTGCTGCATGAATGAGATTTTGTCAATAAAAAATAGAAATACGGTACCTGAGGAGTTCCCAGGTTTCTGTTTGATAAAAAAAAAAGAACAACTGAGTGAAAGACGGTCCGGGGTATTTTTAAACCTCGGATGTATTTTGACTTCCACTCTTTCAAAGTCGGAAGAGAGTCAGTACAAAACTTCCTTTCAAGCTGCCTCCAGACAACACTCAGAAAACAACAACAACAACAAGGGTGATTTGGTCTGACTGTTAGCTCAGATTCAACTCTTTACTTTTTTTTTGCAATGACCAAAAAAGAATCCAACAAGCCAAGGCAGCGCTCGAGGTATGGATGGTAAATTTGCTGATTTCATCAATGACGTTTGGTGGCTTTGAATGGAGCGATTAAAGTGCTGCTTCAAAAACAGCATCCTTCTCTTTTACAAAAAGGTCCAACACTGGAAGGATCATTTCTATATTGTTCATGTCAGACTCAAAATAAGAGCAACATGTGTCTCTAGTCTGTCTACAAACCCTCCAATGATGAGAAAAGTCCATCCTCTCTGTCTTCTGCCTGCTCAAACAGGACGTTTGGAGATGTTCCCTTCATGACATCACAAAGGGCAGTAGCCCCTCCCCCAGGTGGGTGACACTCCCACAGCTAGGTGTTTGTTCTGCCCTCTGAGTCTGCCTTCTCACCGTAAACAATAGGACATGGAGCCAGAAAGCAGCGAGTACACCCGAGCCCTTCCAGAGAGGGGGCGTGGTCAGACACAGCTCATTTACATATTTAAAGCTACAGACACAGAAACAGCCTGTTCTGAGCAGGGCTGAAATAGAGGGGTTTATAGACATGATCAAATACAGGATCAGAGTGGATTTACAACAACACACTTCACACACATGATGAAGAGGAGCTCTGAGACTTAAACTGGATAGAAAGGAATAAAAGATATTACCCTGAAACTTTGATTGGACGTCTGTGTCTGGATTTTATTGCAACTAATGCAGCCCCTTTTTGCTAACTTGCACAAATCTACCAGGACAACAGAAGACATTTGCACCAATTTGTGAACACCCCAAAATGTGTTACTTTACAGGCCAGGTTTTAAAAAACAGATAAATAAAAATAAAAAGTCCTTTTTAAGAAATCCGTAGAAGTCGAAACAAAAGCAGGTGTCCCCAAATCTGCCTGGTTTCTAATCCAGTCCAGATCTTCCCCAGCAGAGAGGAAGTGTATTATATCAGTAATCTGCTGAGGGTCTCAGAGATTAAAGGACCTCCAGCTGCTCTCACCTTCCTAACAATCCTCCAAACCAGACTTAGACGCTACAGAACATGCAAATGCTCGTCCCAGCCTGAGGCCATGGCACTGCCTGACCTCCGAGCCTCGCGGGCTCAGGGATAGTGAGATCAGGTAATTGGTTCAGAGGAGGCTGGGAGCAGCACAGAGCCAAAAGAAACGATTAGCAGGGAAACATGTCACAGTGTTAGCAGGTCATGTGTGCTGCAGGACACCAGAGAACAACCACAAAACAAAGAACAATAACAGACTTCTGTCCCGAGCTCTTAGCGAATCTTAACGATCTTTTGTCCAGAGAGCGACTGAAGTGACACTAAACAGGGATGTGGCTGTCTCGCTTGTTCATGTTCACTGCACACACACACACACACACACACACACACACACACACACACACACACACACACACCCCTCAGCTGAACATGGGCCCATCCAAGTGTTGAAATCAATACAACAATCAGGAGCAGCCGCAGCTGTGTCATGTATCAGGGAAACCAAAGAAAGCAGCCCGACACACAGCTCAACAATACCTCGAACACGCCCAGGTCTGAACGTCCACTCATCCATTTCAACTTACCTACAAGAGAAGAAGACACAGAGAGAGAGAGAGTCTGTTAGATAGGACATCCTTCACAACATGCAGATTCAGAACTGGACTGTTTGTTGAACAATATCAGCAACCACATGGTAAAGATGTATCAAACTAAGTCGCAGCAACATTTATTATTTTGGGGTCTGAGATCCAGGGTGGTGCTGGTCTGAGATCCAGGGTGGTGCTGGTCTGAGATCCAGGGTGGTGGGGGTCTGAGATCCAGGGTGGTGGGGGTCTGAGATACCATCCACAGTCTCACCAACCCTCAGTGCTGTTTGAAACTCTCTGTCTGCACAACTCAAGTCCCCGGCCCACCTTGGATCACCTGACCCCCTTTGACCCGCAGATGACCGGGGGTGTTAAGGACTCTAGGCCAAACTAGGTCAACGGAGGAGAGCTTAAAACGTCTTCAAGATCTTCAACCAAGTCCAGCTGCCTTTAGATGAATCTCATCATTTATCAGGACCCGGATGAAAACTGTCCGTTTTTTTTTTTTATTCCCCCAAATTTTTTTTAATTGAGTTTTAAAAACATGCAAAGACAAACTGGCAGGTTAGACAGAAGATGAGACTAGTTTATGAACTAACACCCAACACAACTTAAACTTGGCTGTTCAACTCACAGAAATATAAAAACATGTATTTAAGGTGGATAAAGCTAATTCTCACTCACATCATGGCAGTCCTAAAACTAAAAAAATGAAGGTAGCTCCCTTCAATAACTTCTGATTGTAAATTGTTCCCATAACCGGTAGACTCACTGGGAGACATCAGGGTCATGATACTGATGCAATAGTTTGACGTCTGCTCTAATCTCACTCTTATGCAATGTTCTAAAATGACTGCAGAACAACATGTCTGCAGCTTAAGGCGTCTTTCTCCTGCACACAACATACAAACATCCCAGAGGGAGCCACGAGCGTGCATACAAAGCTGTCCTTTCAGATGGGGGGGGGGGCCCTGGGGGGGGGTCCCTCGGGTGGAGAGCAGACAAAGAGGCACCTGACCACGCCTTAGCCTCTCCAGCTCCAACATGCATCATTATTAACACATCCATTAACACGGCCGAGCTTCTGCTTCTGTCACAATCTGCATTTTGAAGTGATGACAAACATATGTCCCGTGTAGCGCGTGCTGCTCCTCCAAACCCTCCAAACACGATCCTTCACCTCTGACATGGCAGCTCTGAGGGGGGCGGGGAGGGAACTTGTGAAAATGTGTTATTTGTATGCATGCTTGTGTCTCGTTCAGGGAGCCCTGTGTGTGTGCGTGTGTGTGTGTGTGTGTGTGTGTGTGTGGGGGGGGGGGTCTTTGATTTATCGTCTCTGTCAAAACAGCCAAACGGAGCTCAGATTGAGCTGTAATCTGTGTCAGTGTGCCGCTAGCCAGTTAGCATCAACACACAACAAGCTAGCACTGAGCTCTTCAACACGTCTCCATGTGGTTTGATTGAGCCCGAGGGACCGACACAGATCACTCCGACCGTGGTCATGTGACACTATGATCCTCTCTTGTGTTGATGAGGTATTTCAGAGGTTTATAATATTTCATGTTTGGTGACAGCTGACAGTTCAAACCAGATGAATGTTCCAGTTTGACTCTTCATGTAAATCAGTGTAACTTCACTGCTCCGCCTCCTCAGTCACAGCTCCGCCTCCTCAGTCACAGCTGAAGGACGCTTCGATTTAAAGACCGCTTCATATTCTCACCGTGTTCTCCGTTCATGTCGTCAGTCTGTGAAACTCCCAGGGCAGCTTTCTACGATATGCAGCTCGTCTCTTTAAGACCCCTCCTCCCCACATGCACGCTCTCTTCTGATTGGCCAGCTCTCTGTAAGGCCTTTCAGTGGGCAGGACGCTGCAGGGCTGCCAGGGGAGAGTCTGTGTAAGAGTTTTAAAAGCTCACAGAGAGGCTTGAAGCCGACTTGTGACGTCTTTCGGTTTCATATCGGGGAATTATCGCTGGATTTGCAGAAGAAGCCGTTTAGCGCCCTCTGCAGACTCATCCTGGTATTACTCCAACATACTGTTTACCTCCTGATCTGAAACTTTGCCCACGTTCAGTATGAGAATCAGCAGAACAGGTGAACTTTAAACACAGGTAAATACAAGTGTTTACATTCAGTATTGTTACATTTAGTGTTTAACAGTAAACACTCAATACGACCTACTTCATCTGAAGAAACGCGTTAATACCGCCAACAGGACAAACTGTAAGAAAGACATTTACAGCACGCAGAGAGAAGAGAGTCAGGAGGAGTGAAAGAATGAGAATCACACATTCAGTCGATGAACAGCTAACGAACAAGATGGTGGAGCTTTGATAGCTTAGCTTTTGCCAAACCTGCTCCAGCAAATGCCAAGCTCGAGGCTTCGTTTACACAGTAATGAGTGAACGGGGTTAAAGGTTAACCCTTGATTTGCTCCCCTCTTGCTCGCCGACAGGTTCACGCAGGCTCAAGGTTCTTAAGAAAAGCAGCAAAACAAACCTCAATACAGAGCTAACATATTTCAAACAGTATCCACATGGGTTGTAAAATTAATGATTTTATTGCTGGACCCGAGTACACACGCAAAGGGCCTTACACAATACACAATGCATTTTCAGCTGTTGTGATTTTGTGATGTTGTGAGCCTTGAGATCATCGTGTGTTCTCAGCCAATCACACTCCTGACACAGCGGCTGCTTTCCATCACCCATCGCCTAGCAACAAGAGTGAGAGGAGGAGTCCACGGCGACAGGGAAGCAAAAGGAGGCAGGGCGAAGGCTCTCCATGAGGTGTGTGGGTGTGTGTGTGTGTGTGTGTGTGTGTGTGTGTGTGTGTGAGTCCCTTGGGTTTCATTAGTACAATCTTTTCTTCACCAAATGAGCTCACACAAAGACAGGTTTGTTGTGTGTGTGCGTGTGTGTGTGTGTGTGTGTGTGTGTGATGGGAAACATGGATGTGAACAATCCTGAAGTGAACAACCAGGTGTAACCATCTCTGCTGATAGTGGACACAAAAGGGGCGAGTGAGCACCAGAGAGAAAGAGAGAGAGAGAGAGTCAATTCATCAGCACCACGCCCAACCGAGCCAAATGAACCATCCCAGAATTCCCCTGAGGCCTTGATGACATCATCCATCGCTGCTTCACGCATTATTCATATTCACACACACACACACACACACACACACACACACACACACACACACATACATCTTTACAACGCCCTAGTTTCCGCTCTAATTCGACATTAGAACAGTCCAAATAATTAAACTTGAATAAAATCGCTGAAATTAAACAAATCCAGACATATAATATGTCAGGCTCTAATTTACTGACCGAACACACACACACACACACACACACACACACACACACACACACACACACACACACACACACACACACACACACACACACACACACACACACACACACACACACACACACACACACACACACACACACACACACACACACACACACACACACACACATCACTGATGGACCTCTTTGTGTCAAACACATAAAGACATGAGGTGAGCATGAACATCTTCACAGTCAGTCGTGTCTCTTTAAGCACTCCTCCCCACAACACTTTGGAAGTGTCTAAGGGGATTATGCTAATTAGCTCACACAGGTTTTATGATGTTTTATGAGCGCCACTTTAAGTCAAGAGCTGCACACTGATGCAAAGACGTGCTTAACTAGCCTCCCGGACTAATGAGTCTCTCACATTTTAATCCAGTGTGAAAAGATGGAGCAGAAAATCCCGGTTATGGAGGGATTAGGGGTTAGAAACCCAGGACGAGTCAGAGTGGTTTCCCTCAGAGAGAGAGGGGGGGGGGTCAACACACTCCCAGCTGACAGGTTTCCTTTAAGACCAGGACCTGCCACATGGAGGGAAATGTTCAGCATGAACAGAGTGAACAAAGAGGCTGCACATCCAGAGCAGACGAACTGAGACAGTGAGGAAAGTGTGAGGAGTTCATGCAGCTGTTAGCAGTTATCTTTGGGGATATGCACGCTCAGTCTCCAGGACTCAAACCATTTTGTTTTTCAGCATAACTAAACTGCACCTGTCAAATGCGACTTTCTTTGGTCCATTTCATCCAGCGTTCATCCTGGATAGAAACTGGTTCCACGCCAAACTGAATCTACACGAAAAACAAATCTTACCCTCTGACATTAAAAAGGCAGAAGAAGAGGCAACAACTGCCAAATGTGCTGAACATGTAAATAACCAAGAGAAGCTCCATCACCCTGTAACAGATACATGTCGATGCAAAACGCTGCACTTCATTTGCATCAAGTTGAAAGACGACTGAGACAAAGAGCGAGCCTGACTTTAACCCTGCTGATGAGGAGACGTGTTCTTCAACATGCAACAGGTTGAATCTCTGCACAGTTACACGCTTTCTTTTAGGATTTTTGGTATCCAAGCAACTGAATGAATGAGATGCCCATCACAGAGAGGTCTTCAGACGTGATAATAAAAGACAGCAGAGCTCAGATGTGCACAGTGAAGTGCTGCTGGTGAACACCTGAGGCTAATCAAAGCTTACCTGGCCTGTTGCTCCGACCACCATGCCTGCACTCATGGGTGCTCCCAAAGAGGCCACAACACCCCAGGGTGAAATATATCCAATGTGCGAACGACTGAGAGAGTCCAGACCACGGTGGAAGTGTGCAACGTGTGTGTGTGTGTGTATGTGTGTGTGTGTGTGTGTATGTGTGTGTGTGTGTGTGTGTGTGGAATGGGAAAAGGGGGAAGAGTCCAGGACAGTTTGCCGACAGTGAGTGGATTAGTGTGTAAAGTGCTGGAGGAATTAACAGACAGCGCCCAACACACACACACACACACACACACACACAAAAACATACACATACACACACATACACACACACACACACACACACACACACAAACACACACAGGCGCGTGAACGCTGGAGGGGTGTGTCCATCCTTAGAGGGGATTATATGGACAAAAATAGAAGAGACTTTTCTACTGACCTAGAATCAGCCCGGTGTAATAAAGACACAATAGAGCCAGAGTGTACTCACACACACACACACACATACCACACACACACACACACACACACACACACACACACACACACACACACACACACACACACACACACACACACACACACACACACACACACACACACACACACACACACACACACACACACACACACACACACACACACACACACACACACACGTCAAAACTTTCTGAAAACATGGACACATTTCTATGATGAGTTTTCGAAGGTTTCACACGTTTAAGGACGATACGAGCGCTCTTATTTTATTCATCCATTTTACTATTTAAAAAAAACAAACAGCAAACAGAAACAACAGCAGGACTTCAGTTATTATTTTAACCAGAAAAGAAAAGGACGAAAACAAAGGAGCAACATGTGAACTGCACAAACACTTTTAGGTACCAACATGTCACCAGACGTCTTCTTGCAGTTCAGACCGTGTGTGGATATCTATTTATGCTGCAGTATCGACACCAGTGTAAATATTGTTTTTGACAAAACTGGGATTCAAAATCTGGAACATAATACGCTGATTTTCAACCCTTCTTAAATTATGTTTATGCATACTTAATAAAGCTGCATTTTTGTTTTGAGTGCACCAAAGTAAAAAAAAAAACAACAAAACAACTAATGCTCAAAAACATGAAATCAATGCTGTGTGAAAAATAAAAACTCTTTTGGCCGAGAGAAAAGGAAACTCGGAATTCTTGAAGACTTTTTGAAGTATTTCAAAAACAAACAGGTTTAAAGGAGTCACAGATGTAGAAACACGTGAGGAAAATGTTTCCTAAATTTAGACTCTGACTGTTTTTTTTTCCTGATCTGCCGCTTTGAAATTGAAACCCAAAACAGCCAGTGAGAGCTGAGCGCAGACTCTTCACCTCTCGTTCATATCCAGGGAACAGATTAGCGCTGATCCAACCTGTTAATCAAAACCGACCCGTCCCGCCGCCACAGAGGATTTATGAGGTTCATGAGGTTTGTTGCATCTGGAGTTACAACCGAGCATCAAGGACAGACCTCCTCTCCTACCGCGCACAATAAATACAACTGAAGCTAAAAACAAATGCCTGATGAGTTATTCATAAATATCAGTGTTTTAGCTTCACACTGATTATTTTGAAAATAAAGGATAAATCTCTTCTGCTCATTAAATCAGTGTCGGGCGTTCACACTTCGTCTGACACACTCTCCAGGAGGAGCTGCGTGTGTGAACGCAAACAGCTAAATATTTTCACTCTCTCCTGCCAGACCCTGCAGCGACTCTCAGAGTGAGCACGCAGCAGGATGTTCTCCGGAAAGTTCACCTCGAGCCCATAGGAGGGTGGACTGAGGTTTCTAACGTGTGACTGTCTGCACGCGACCACCACGATCTCCGTGCAGGAAATGAAACTGCTGCATTATGTCTGTTGACGTTATCATTCCAGTGGACGACACATCGCATTGATATGAAGTCAAATACGTGGCCTTCCTTACCCACTACTTCCAAGTCCTTGTTTTTCTCATACCTGGAAATGACGTCACACCCGAGTTGAGCGTGATTTTTTAAAATTTATTTTTAAAGATTTTATTTTTGGCCTTTATGCCTTTAATATAGAGAGGATAGTGGATAGAGGCGGAAATCAGGAGAGAGAGTGGGGAGGGCCATGCGGGAAGTGAGCCACAGGCCGGAGGCGAACCCGGGCCTCCCGCGCGAGGACTGAGCCTCAATACATGGGCGCTACCGCTGCGTCACCAGCGTGCCCGAGTTGAGCGTGTTTCAAAGCAACACGGACGCCTCCAGGAGTAACTTCGTTTTGTTCGCTAATACCAGACGCTAACAACGCACTACGCATGAAAATACAACGACAACACGTCCACAGAGAGAAGAGAAGAGACTATCGCTGCGTTTGTTTTAATCACATAAACAGAGGAACAAGCAGATAATAAAATCTAATCTCCTGACGCATGCTAGCATGAAGCTAACGTACGGTTCATGCTAGTAGCGTCCATGTTGGATTCTAAATTTTCAGCGACTTTCCGACGAGTCAACGCGACTTCAGGGGGAATTCCAGGTGACACTTCCGAGTGAATGAACCAGGTGATCAGTCCTCCTGAAAGTATCTCCATATTTTCTGCTTAAGAGGAAACATCTGGCTGACTCATCCACACTTCATCCATCACCCTCATAATCACCATCAGCATCATAAGCATGCATGTACAGGTCAGACGTGTGCACGCCATATGCTTAGCTGGCAGCTGCTGCAGTCACACTGAAGGCGATTATGTCATCGCTGCATGTTCATAGAAATGAATGTAATGATGTGTGAGGGAGATATGAGTTCATATCAGAAATCATTTAAAGATTAGAGCGTTTTTTTTTTCCACTTCCTTAAAAATAAAATTACACGAGAAGGGTCGATTCTCTTTTTCTAAATGTACTCGAGGGTGTGTCTCGTTTCATCCTGTTTTATTTTGTTGTTTAAACCTCTTGTATGTCACCTTCCAGTTTTGCTGGAGTGTTTGACTGCACGATGATTGTTGTCTTTTTACCAGCGATTCAATTCAATTCAATTTCAAAGTACAAAGTTAAAGTAAAAAAAAAGTGATTAAACGTTTATTTTATTTTTTCAATTTCCTTATTTTTCCTTCAACTCTCCATTTCGCGTCCTCTGTGAGACATGACTTTATTACTTGGATTTCAAAGTGTTTGATAAAAAGGGATAGCCATGTTGTTTTATTCCTGCAGTAACAAGTATCTACCAGCAGGAGCCGCCAGAGCTGAAGCAGCGTCACTCGAAATGTGTTCAAGTCTCCTGATCTGGATCCTTCCTGAACAGATCTTTTATCTGTATTTCTCTTCATTTGTATGTTTGAATCCTCAGATTTTAAGTCTTGTTATCATTTATATAGTAAACCTGCATGTTCAGAACACGTCAGCATCTGTCATTAATGCATACATGTTTTCATTCTGACTGACTGATATGTGAGGGAGGAGCATGTCAAAGGTCTAAACCGTCTTCTCCTTCAGGTCACCTCTTATGCTACAGCTTACAGCCTGTTCTCTCACACACATACACGCAAACACACACACACTCTCTCTCTCTCTCTCACACACACACACACGCAAACACACACACACTCTCTCTCTCTCTCTCTCTCTCACACACGCAAACACACTCTCTCTCTCTCTCTCTCACACACTCTCACACACTCTCACACACACACACACACACACACACACACACACACACACACACACACACACACACACACACACACACACACACACACACACACACACACACACACACACACACACACACACACACACACACACACACACACACACACACAGAGGTGATGCTCAAGTACGTGTATGTGTGCACATAACCCTCGATGGGCTGCTGAATTATGGATGGAGGTTGGGGGGGGGGGGGGGGGGGGGGAGCTAAAAGGGGGGTGGGATGGTGATTATTCACCACAGCCCGAGGACACTGGAGGTGGGGGTCGGGGCTGCTGGTTTATTACACATCACAAGAACACATTTGCAGTCACTGTGTGAGCGTGTGCTTCATCTCCTCTGACGGGGTGAAGCAGCACTGAAGGGGTTAATAGCAGCTGCAGATGAGAATGGCAGGTGAAGGATGCGCTACGTGCACGTCAGAGGTAAACATGATGTGTTTGACGGGACGAGGGGTCAAAGGTGGATTCAGATAGAGGAAATAAAAACATGAATAACCAATGAGATTACTTCTGCATCCATTCAGCTCTCTGTGAATTATTACACTGAAGCAGAACGGATCCCTGATTAAAACTCAAACGCCTCGATGGATCCTCCACGGCGTGTTCCTCAGATTAATGTAGATTCATGTAGGAGGGAGGTAAGAGGTAGAGCTGCATTAAATAGAAAACACCAAACACATTCCTTCTCGTCCAGAGAACGTGAGGAAGCACGTGTGTGCGTCTTCATTCAGGGCGAGTCGAACCCGTGTCCACCTGGCTTTTTTGTCCAGGGCAGAAAAGTGCTGGCTGTGCCCGTCCAGCCGGTCTCTATGACAACCGTCGCTTCATGACCGACGCTGCCTCTTTGCTTTTTTTTTTTGAGACTCCAGCAGCGATGGAGCAAACAGGATGTGGGTACAAGACTGATCCGTAAGCGAGGGAATATAAATATGTACCTTTGGAAAACTCGGGAGGTTCTCAGAGCGTTGGGAAAAAGACGCTGGACGTGAGGGTAAATCTTGGAGATAGATGCAGACAGACGCTGGCTAACACTAAGTGCACCTGCAGACCTGCATGCTCTTTATGTGAAGTGTCATGAGATCCAGTTTGTTGGAATTGGATTTGGGGGAATTTATCGCTCGAGGGAACGATAACAGAACTGTAACGTTTGTGCTCGTAAATACTGTTGTGCTCAGAATATCTTCAGCGTGCTGCATCCTAAATAACGTCTGGGTTTAGAAAGTCAATTAGACTTGAAGTGAAAGGATCCACTGGTGTAACACACACTAATGAAGCAGCATTGGATGGGATTATAAATCAAGCTGATGATGAGACCGATGAGAGCGTCTCTGACCTCCGGCTCTTTGTATTTCATTTAGTTCTCATCCGACTCTTCAATCTGAACAAACGCAGCGACCAAAACATCAACAAAGATCTCCAGGACACCGACGACAGCGCTGCCTTGTCTCTCCGTTTCCTCCGTGTCACTTCGGAGAAGGAATGGGCGTCGGGAACACGAGGGTGCAGCCCAGGGTCTTGCGTAACAAGGACGTCTTTCTGTTCCGATGAATAGTCTGGCCTTTAGCTGCTCACCGAGCTGTCACGTCTCCACAGCCTCTCTCACATGTATGATGGGCCTTGTCATTTCTAAACGGGGTCTTTAATTCCTCCAAGGCCAGGCGCTTCGTCTGAATTTAACCTTGTGACTCGTAGAAACTCTGGAATGTGAAACAAACAATGTGACTCCAAAACACTCAGTACTGCTGCCAAGACCAGGCGGGATTTTCTCCTTCTTTGATTTCCTACTGAACGACTAAACGGACCAGGCGTACGGCTCCGTGTTTGGAGGCACTGTGTATTTCTGACTTTGATTTTTGGTGTTCTTGTCTCAGTCGTCTTTGAAATGCCAAAAAGCTGTCTCAGGCCTTTTCCACACGCAGCCTGGTTTTTGTAAAAACAAATATCCTGCACCCTCCGTCCTCACGTAACTGCAGAAGTGCGTTTTTAAGCACATCCGTACTGTTTCTGAATGTAAACACAGGTCACATATGGGACGTAAGAACATATTGTGTCGCTGGTTATTGACGTCCACATGCAAAAGGTTTTTAAAAACTTTGTTTTTCATGCCGTAAATCTGCGTTTTCGTGTGGACGAGAGGCCGAAACGTAGGAAAATATCTTCGTTTGTGAGAAACCTGGCTACGTGTGGACGGGGAAACATAATCCATGATTTCAATTTAACTTCAGCAAACGTCCCTCTGATGTTGTTTTTATTTGTTTTAAATGATGAGAGTAAAATGTATTTCACAAGCAACTCATCATACTTCTGCTCCCCAGCCTATAGGAGACGTCTTCACAGGAGACCTTTAAACATGTCAGTGAGACTCAATGATATCGTACATTACATCTTCTGACCACATTTGCAGAATAAATAGGCTCTTTAGTAATCTTGGACTAATAGATGAACTTCAGTGTCTCCACCTCACGATTCTAAATGAACTTGATTTTCTCACAAAG
Source organism: Symphodus melops (assembly GCF_947650265.1). NCBI lineage: Eukaryota > Metazoa > Chordata > Actinopteri > Labriformes > Labridae > Symphodus > Symphodus melops. The sequence goes on along the minus strand of NC_136710.1, from coordinate 19,365,445 downwards.
GGAGAACCTTCGTCCATGCTGCAGCCGTGTAAAGAAAACATTCAGCGTCACTCACGATCACCAATCAATCGGATCAGTTTGTTGTTAGCTGCATAGCTAACAGGTTGCTAAATAACGCTCTCTGAAGACTTCCTGATAAAAAAGAAAAAAAACAACATTTCTGATCAACTCGCAGATGACGTAAAGAAAGGTAAGAGTTCAAACAACAACCTGCTCCATAGACTGTCTGCACGTGCTCCTGCTCAGGGACTAAGCTAACACTTCACCAGGAGCCGGGGGGCGTCTGGCGTTCTGCAGGGCGCTCCGCTGGGTCCCTTTGCTTTTTCAGTAAGTGTGAAAGCATGTTCTGCGCTGTAATCCAGAGGGATCGCTCAGCTAATAGCTTCACATTTTCTCTGTGCTTAATGGGACCATTAAGACCAGTACAGATCCAATTCTTTACTGTCAAATGATCAAGTGTTCTTTTTGAGGAAATCATTGTGCCATCATTGCATGATACAGTGCAACAGTATATATGTATTTAAAACATGGCTGAAAATGCTTCTTTATGTAGCTTGACGGATTTAAAGGCATCTTTATATCAGTAGTTATATAATTAAAGAAAAGCAAACGTGTTGATTTTAACAAGATGGTTTTGTTTTGTTTGAAGAAGAAACACTAACATCATCTTAGACAAATGTACTTCGACTTAACTTATGCAAAATTGTCCCTTGTATCTGTTTTAATGCTGGCAAACAGAGTCACTGAAAATGTCAATATGTGCTCCCAAAACAAAAAGCAGATGATCATGTCTCAACATCAGAGTGATGGCTGACGAGATCAGAATAAAAGCCAAACAACACCGGTCACAGACAGCGGCAACATGACTGAGTGTGTTTGAAAAGGATAATTCCTCCTCTGTCACCGTCTCACTTCATCATGTCACACAGAGGCGTCACTCAAGCATCCTTAATCCACAGGAGAGGAGAATCAGGTGTTACTCCACCGCAGCAGCTTTAACAGGATATCCTGTCATGTGTGGCTGTGTGTGTGTGTGTGTGTGTGTGTGTGTGTGTGTGTGTTTTACAGAAAAATGTTAAGTTGCACCTGCACAGACGCCTTCACACACCAATGGGATTATCAGAAACAAAAGGTGAGACACAGCGAGCGGATCCCAGCACAGAGCTGAGATAACGGGATTAGCTCGACCACTGTGGGCTCGCCTGTCGTTAAGGCTTCATGGCTTCATGGCTGCAAACACACAGATGGACAGCAGGGGGAGGAGGGAGGAGGCGGAGAGGGAAAGTAAAAAAAACAAAAAAACATTGAGACGGAGAAGCGGACGGAGCTGATGCGGAGGATTAATGAAGAGATTAGGATTGAGCAGGACGAGGCCAAAGAAAGGAAGTCATGATTGCTCCTTCTGCACTGATCGTTCACAAACACGTCGCCAACTTTCCACGTGTTGTCGTGACCTCCCTTCACCTGACAGCGTGGTTTTTCTTCACACCTTTATCGTGTCCAACTGGAGCAGGAGTATGCAAGAACCAACAACTACACGTGCAAAACAAACTAAAGGTAAACATGCCAAATATAAAAAATATTTTCACTTTAACTTCAAGTTTGTTTGTCCGATAAAAAAAAAAATCGATTTTCCTACTTTGTTCAACTAATATGTAAAAAGCAAATGTCCTAAAATCAAAACAAAAGTTATTAAACTCAATTTTAATATATATATATAATCAAAATAACTTAATTTGACATTTTCATTATTGAAATACTATTTCGTGTTTTATCTGCTAATTGTTGGCAATGCAAAACATCCAGTACATGAAACTGCAGTTCCTCCAGTGTCCACTTGAGGCCGGCTGCTCAATCCCTATAAGATCCCCCGTCCCTGTTAAAATGTTTTTTTTACAGCTGAAGTAAACATGTCAACAGCCTGGTAAAAAATGGGATCTGTGTCTGTGGCCATTTTTTAAAAATGTGTTATTTGACTGACAGGCGGCTCAGGGCCCGCCTCAGCTCCTGGATTTTATTCCCAGATAGTTGAAGCCTACACTTCCCATTCGCCATGGTTAGCATTCCTAACGCCTCCTCTGTACCAATGAGCGACGTCACTCAGGCAACATCCACGTCTCACACAGTCACACAATCTGTGCATTTCTTTATGTTGTTTAATTAAAAGCTCGCGTCCAACACAATATTAAATTCCCAATTTAAATATCTAATGAACAGAAAGTTAAGTAAAGTTTGGAGGCTTTCCAGAAAGAGACACAACAACTGTTTCTGCACTCTTAAAACAATCGTTTTTAACTTTCTTTCTGTTCTGTTGTCATTAAATAAGAAAAGTCACTCGAGCCATTCAGTGGCAAAAGAAGCTCATTCATTGGATGAATTTCACCGTGCAGAAAACATGTCAGAAGTGTGGCTGACAAAAACAGATGCACATTTTTCCCCAGGATAAAATCCAGAAACCCATCGAGCGGGTCTGTTCTCATGACAGCCGAATGTCAAAGCGGAGCAAGAACATTCCCGTAATTCTATTTTTACCACGAAGACTTGAGTGCAGGAGAGCTCCCTCTAAACCCTCTCTGATTGTTCATCGGAGCACCTGAGCTGTCCGCCGCGGGGCTCTCGAAGCGAGCAAACAAGACACGCGTCACACCGACCCGCCAACACGAACAGCTGACGAGCAAGTACACCAGGAGAGCCTGAGGTTTGGTGATTCACTTCAAATAATGAAAAGGATAAAAAGTTCAGACACTGGGAGCAGAGCAGTCCTTTAAAGGCGGGCCAATAAAAAAACCCAGATACACACACAGAGTATGGAGTCCGAACAAATCCCCAGTGAAGCCCTCGGCCTCCATGGGAAGGTCAAGCTTCAATCAGAGCCTCCAAGTCAAATCTTTTGATAAAGGGAGGGTGAGGCTTTGGGGGTATTGGGGGGGGTCTTCATACCTGCAGTTTGTAGCGAGGTCAAACGCTCACATCCACACACTGATTCAGTCGTATCACTGAGGCCTTCTGGGTAATAACCTCTTTCTTCTCTGATCTCTGAGTGTCTTTATTGGTGGATTTAAGGCACAAAGCCCGGGCTCAGGATTCCAAACACGCTGACTCTAAAAAGGACCGCACCGTGATTTTCATGATTTAACTCCATAATCTTTAAACCCTGTGGCAGAACAAGCCGGCCAGTCCGGACGTTGTTGAGTACTTTCAACGGCTTCATGGTCCGAGGATTTTTACAACCTCAGCTCAAAGTTTGTGTATCTTCATTTTCATGAGCAGAGAGCGACGATTGTTTCCCACAGATACTTCTCATGGTGTTCAGAACAGCATCTGATTACAAGGCTGATTACACACAGCCTATTTCACCAAAGTCAAAAGACAATGTGACAAACAGCCTGAGTCACAGACGCATGTTAAAAAAGTCATGTTACATCATTGACAAACATTGTTCTCAGTATGTTGATAGTGATCTGTTTTCATCACCTCGCTGAGTAAAATCATTTAAAAATATCATATATGAGAGCAGCGGACGAGAGGGAAAGATCCTTCAGACTTCAGCAACTCAACTCTAACTTCAGACACAGTTCAACAAACCCGCTGTAAACGGAGAACAGATGGTATATTAGCGGCTCGCCATATGTATAGACTGAGGCATTCTGGGAAATTATTCTGACTGGCTGCATCGACTCTGACAGGCCTCATTAACGTCAGCACGTCGGGGCCCTCGGGTTTCAACAGCACTGAAAGCTTCCCTCCGCTCGGGTCGCTGTCGGATGTTTTCTCAGATCAGGAGGTGAAATGACGGCGTGCGTCACCGACAGATACATGTCAGCTGTGGCTATCACCAGGATCACGTACGAGTGCAGGTAAAGTCACACACTCTTGGAAAGCTTTCACCACACAGACAACAAATATGTCCGCCTTGATATTTCCAGCAGAAGGTCATCTGGTCCGACGAGAGCTTCGGCCCCGCCTCGGCTTAAAAAGATTAAAAACACAGAGAGGCCATTCTTCAGACAGAAACTCAAGAACGGGTCAGCGTCGGTCCACAGACAATACTTGATTATATTTGAGGATTTCTGTGAGCCCGTCCACATGCTGCTGTTTCTCCGTCTGTGTTAAAGGAAACCGCAGGTCTACATCTGCACCTGTCGCATCCAAACAGAGAATTCAACCCGTTGCAGGACTGCTGGAGCGCGTCCAGTCATTCTCTCCATGGTATAGTGAACACGAGATTAGAGGGAAGATTTGAGACAGAAAAGGTGATGAAGAGAAATTGAATTTCTCTTGATTGTTTCACTTCCTGTTTATTGTCTCAACGAGTCCGTTCAGAGAGTCGTGTTTTATCTCGGGTGTCAGACGGAGTCAAGGCCTTGACATCTCATTGGACGGAGGCGAGTTAATACTGTAAATCTTCCACCCCCTTCCACACCCGTCAGGTTTATATCAGGCTGACATGACGGCAGGCCCGGGAGATTAATAAACACTCACACAAGCCTGTCTTCACTTTGAGAGGAAACGGTCACAGCATGCTTTTTAATCAGACTGGATGGAGGCTCTTAGAAACACTTTTGGAATAAATTACGAGGAGGGGAAACCAAATGTGGCTTTTACGAGATCGGATTCATGATGTGCCTTCTCTCTCACCGCAACAAGAAAAAAACACACAAACAGAGAGAATCGACTGCCTTCCATTCAATCCCTCCTTCGCTCCGTGTCAGACCAGAGGCTGAGAGGAAGCGAAGTCATCTTCCACCGTGCATTAAAAAAAAAAACAACACACAGTCAGCACAATAAACTATTAGTGCAGTCAGTAAATCAACAGTAGAGCAATTAGCCGAAGGAAAGACGTATTCACTCAAGAGTTGAAGCTTCAACTTTGTCTGAAAGTGAGGTCACGTGATTTAGGAACTATGACCATCTTCTTCCTGGGGATAAAGATTCAATACGTTCAGAACGTCCACATTTCCAACAGACGCTGCTGTTTAAAATGAACGAGCTTCACTGAAACACTTTTCAGAAAGACAAAGGTTTTTCTAGAACTCGTGAAAAAGACGTCCCAGGTCTGAGACGTGAAGCGAGTCAGACTGTTTAAAGGTCTTTCTGCACATTCGGCTGCATCAATAGTCAAACAGTCTTTTTGACTATTCGACTGAAGAAAGCCAAGGAGAGCAAACCTGTGTGTTACCGTGTGTCTTTATGTGCTTGAACGCACAGCGATCACACTTACATTCCTGTTTAACGCTGACACTGGATAACTAAGCACAGGGGAGACGTGTCGCCTTCCTGAAGCTGTTTGTTCTCTGTGTCTGATCAGTCAGCCGGCTCAGCTGCTGCAGAGGAACTTTTGAGTCAATCGAAGAATCAAGCTAATAGGCTTTCTGTGCCTTCATTTTTAGAAACAGATCAGACATGTGTGGTCCAATTGACTGAAAAAAAGAGTGGAGAACAACATACTGATGAACAGAAAACTTAATGCAGCTGTTTAATCACAGACATGAAGATGGTCGCGTGCAGACACTCTATGCACCGTGCTGCAGTAACAGTATAAAAAGGGAATGTGATACAGCTAGCTACTCTGTGGTTAAAGATATGTTGTATGACAATTAATGGTCAGGAGATATGATATATGAATAACTGATGAATATAAATAATGGGACTAAAAAAGAGGGGGTAGGATTAATGTATTTAGTCACTCCAGTTTGGTGTTGGTGTTACCTCTGATTGGATCCCAGAGGACAGAAAATTAGAAAAATATCTAATATTTGAAATTAAATAAATAGAAAATAACTAGCAAGTCAAAACTAAATGTTAATATTACTGTAGTTTTCAGAACCACCCTGTTGATTTATTTCCTAACATGTTGAAATATTTGAACTATGAGCTCAGGGGGTCTGGGGGTCTCCCCCACCAATTTATGTTCTTATGATTTTATCTTTTGTGTCTCTTCTGTAATATCTTTTGGTGTTCAGACACATCAATCACATCAATGTTGTTTATGATTATTGTTTTACTTTTTATGTTCTGTGTGGATTGTTGGTTGGATGTATTGCCCTCTCACAGTGAGAAGACAGACAGCACTGAACCTGAGGTGAGTCATCATTTCACTGTCTGAGATGTTCATTTGCATGATGACCATGGTCATGTGATCATTATTAAAAACAGCGATGGTTAGAAAACAGCCTCAAGATTATAGAGATTTTGAGGACATTATGTATTTAGGATTATTCCAATGACTTTCAGATCATGTAAAAACATGTACTTGTCTACAGATCCATTGTTATTTAATTGTCTTTATTCTCTAAAAACACAGTCCAGTTAAACCTCACACTTGTATCATGTTGTTCTACTTACACGGTCATTTGAATTTCTCCTGACACGATAAAGGGGACATTACTTAGTCAACCATTTCAAAGTTAAATTCAGGCAAATGTCGGCGCCAGAACGATGAGGCTCTGTTTGTTGTTTACAGGAAGCAGAGTTTAAATACAGCACACAAACAATCCCTTATATCAGACAACCCCTTATATATATTTTTTTTTTCTTCTTTTTTTCGTATTTAAACCCACACAGCGCATCTGAAAGCTTTTTGCTAACCATCATAAAATGATCTATTTTACTTCAATGATCAATATGCAAATGAAGCATTTCAATTTGTCCTGCTGTCCAAAATTACAAATATTGAAGACACCTGTCTCCCCGTTCCCGTCACTTTCTCCTGCCTCTGAAGAGTTGAGGTGCACACTGGTTGCCTTGAGGCATGGTTAAGATCATGTTGACCACACTGAAGCTTCAGTGTTTAGCTAACTGTGTGCTAACTGATCTTTAGCATGCTTTTTTAATGTTTGATTATACAGTAATGTCACTTTATCATTTCATTCAGTAGATATCTTACTGATCGTAGGTAGGTAGGCTTTATTTGTCAAATATGCTCCATGTTAAAGCACATTAAATAAATAGCAATAAAAAAAATTGCCAATACTATAAAAAAAAAATTCTTAGCAGCAAAACTTAACTGAAGACTATCAATCGTTTAATGTTAAAATAAAGTTGAAAATTTCTACAGGTGGCAACGCTGAGGAAAGTATGCAGAACAAGTATCTATAAATCAGGTCTCAACTTTACAACTAGGTCATTGGTTCGGTCGTGCAGCTGGGATAATGAGCTGGTGTTAAATGTCTTTATATTTGCATATCAGTGTCTCTGATTAGTAGAGAGTCTTGATTGTCCTATTCAGTTCACAGAGCACCAAGATGAAGGAGAAGTTCTTGCTGGGTCTCTTGTGTCTCACAGGTCAGTAAACTCTGTTTAATTATACCTGCTTATTATGATGCAATCCAAAATGTCTTCAGTAATTAAGTGTTTTAACAGGTGGTCTTTGTAATTACATTGGCTGGTCTGAAAAACAAGTTAAACAGAAATTCTATTAAAAGCAAAATCAATTGGTGTGAGCAGCTGAGAGCTACAACAAGATTTGGTCATGAAGCAAAAGGCCTTAAAGTTTGTGTAAAAATCTAAGATCGACAATACACAAGGCCACACCCTGTTGTGCAGGGAAAAACCGGAGATCTTAACCCTTTGATTCACAACATGGGTCAAAAGTGACCCGGCTATTTTTGTTCTCTTTAGATTTGCCATATATTAATTTTATTATTCAGTATTCCAGGTATTCCTCAACAAACTTGCTTTTAATCATCACAAAACTTTATTTTTATTATTTTTACTTTGATAATAAAAATATTTCTTGTATAACTACTCTTCTGATACACAACACGGGTCAAAATGACCCGCATTCATTTTATTTTTTTTAATGGTTTTTAACAGTTGTTCCCTTAAAGAGTATTTTAACATTCTTCTCTCTTCTGATCTTTCTATTGCCCTGTTTTTTTTTTTTAAATTTTATTTATGTCTGTAAAGCACTGTGAATTGCCTTGTGTCTGAACAGCGCTACATAAATAATCTTATCTTGCCTTGCCTTGCCTATGGAATTTCATGTACAGCTCAACTTTTCTTTGCTATACTTTTTAAATGAATGTATTTGAGCGTTTAATATACCAGGTAACCTTTAAATATCTAGTTTTTGACTACCAGAAATAATTATTTTTGTGTTTGCTTTGTTACATTTTAAAGAATTATAGGTTTTGTATTGAAAGATCGAGTTTACCGATATGGGTCAAAAATGACCCATACTCTGGGGTCGCCGGTGCCGCAGCGGCAGTGCGCGCGATCCCATGTATTGAGGCTCAGTCCTCGCGCGGGTGGCCCGGGTTCGCGTCCGCCCTGTGGCCCACCTCCGGCATGTCTCTCCCCGTTTCCGACTCTATCCACTGTCCTTCACTATCAATAAAGGCATAAAGGCCAAAAATAAACCTTTAAAAAAAAAAAAAATAATTACCCATACTCATTTCCTATGTAATGTTCCTATGGAAATGAATGTGGGTCAATTTGACCCTTGTTGAGTATAAGACGGGGTAGTCATAGCTTGTGTATCAAAGGGTTAAAAAAATAAATTATATATATATATATATATATATACATATATATTTGTCCCCGGTGGGAAATTCAAATGATCTCACTGTTGTTAAGAAGAATGTTGCCGAGTTCTTTGGATATCATGATACATATGCATACCATGGCACGTACTGTATGTAAAGCAATTTTCGTGCATTTGAGTGTGAAGCGCAGGGCTGTGGCTTACGTTTGGGGGCACTGTGGAGCCATTTGGAGCCATTTGATATACGTGCACAAACGCACTTTCATACGTACATTTCTCGAAGGCTGAATTTTGGATATATTTTGGTGACATTTAATGCACCTTCAAGCAGTCAAAAAAGCTCCCAAAGAGACCTGTAAATAATAACGGGGAAAATAATATCCTTAGAATCACATTTGGGTCTTCTGCACTTGTCAGTACTTGTTGGCAGAAGTTGTGTATTTACTGCTTACTGTATGTTCTCCTCACAGGCTGGAACATCTCCTCATGCCTTCCCTTTCAGTACCACTATGTAGCTGAGCCTATGACTTGGACTGAAGCTCAGACCCACTGCAGACAGAAGTACACAGACCTGGCCACTGTTGAAAACTATGAAGAAGTGAAACAACTGAAATCCACAGTTCCATCTCTGCTCGATGATCATCTTGTCTGGATCGGTCTGTACAGTAAGATCCAGTGGAAATGGTCAGACAATTACAGAGGGAGTGGGGCTGATTACAGGAGCTGGGCAGGAACAGAACCCAACTTTTGGGGACATCAATACTGTGTTAAGATGAGACAAGGAACATTTTGGGATCACTTCTGCTCTGGCAGACATCCATCTATCTGTTACACAGGTAAGAGAGAGAGAAACAGGGGCACGTCCAGACTTTCTTTGATTTGCACAACTTGTGCACTGATTGATGAAGGAGTGGGATGGAGTATTAGTGCACAGAAATGATAGGAGTGAAATCTCTCCTTTAAAAGAAGGTCCAATGTTATTCCATTCTCTAGACCTAAAATCTGATTCAGGGATGATTCATTAGGATACACGTAGGAGAGAGAGTCCTGTCTCCACCCCGCCTCCTCCCTAAAGTCAATGTGCACCAAGGTTGCCATGTCACAGAAACAGAAGCTTCAGTGTTTAGCCAGCTCTGCATCGGTCATGAAACCTTTCTGTCTTCTAACTTCTCGTCATTTTTGAAAAGCATCTCAGATATTAAAAGTGTCTACCTTCTCTGGTCAAAACCAAAACAGTCATCAGAGAAGAAAGCACTTCAACACAGCATGTCTCCTTAATGTCTGATCATATAGTAAGGTCACTTAATGATTTAATGTATTAGATATCTTACATAATGTTCTTAAAAGCAGTTCACTAAACATTTGACTTGGATCAATCTTTTTCTTTTTTCCTAACTGTAACTGCAGGGACTCAACAGGATCCTGACTTTGTTTATGTCAGTGAGGTAAAGACTTGGTCCGACGCTCAGAAGCACTGCAGGGAGAACTACACAGACCTGGCCACTGTGAGGAACTACAATGAGAACCAGATAATCCAGAGATTGGTATCAACAGGAACCTGGGCTTGGATTGGTTTGTACAGAGATCCTGACATGAACTGGTCTAACGGGAGTCTCTCCAAGTACACATACTGGAAATACAGTCCATCTACATTAGGCTCCATGAGTGTGGTTTGTGGAGCTGCAGAGTGGCCAAAATCAGGACGATGGATTCTGTCAGACTGTAAAAATAAATTCCCGTTCGTTTGCTACGGCTCAGGTAAGTGATAAACTGACTTTCACTTAAAGAGATTGCAGCATTAGATGATGATCATTTGTAATTGATTGTAATGAAGCAGTAACTGGACAGCACAGTTTCTTCTTTGTTTCTGTGTGACAGTAAAACGGCAGGTGATAAAGATCAGGATGAAGCCAGAGGACTCCACTGTGGATCTGAATGACCCTGCTGTGAAAGCACAGATCCTGGAAAAGGTGAGTCTCCAAACCTTTTTAGAAAACTTTGAATGGTTGTCCAAGTGAGTGATGGGGGAATGTTTTTCTTCATTTGTGTGTTTGACTGTGTTTCTATCCTGTTAGCCTGCCAGGTGAAACTCATTCAAGCTTCCAACAACAATACAGATTGAAGACAAAGTTTAGAAATGGTTTCCCTTTGTATCTTTCAGTTCCAGGACCGGCTGAAGGAGAATGGACTGAGTGGAGTCACCCTGAAGTGGAGAGAGCAGCCTGATGGGAAAGTTTTCCACAAGGAGAAGAAAATGTCAAAGAAGAAAAGACTGAGCTGTGAAAGTGAACTATAGCTGTACAGTCTGTAATTAGAGATGGGACAGATCTGATATCAATAGGGTGGCAAAATTCTGGGAATTTTCAAAGTTGTAAACTTTCCATGGGAACAGGAATTTATAGGAATAAACAGGATTAAACTGGGAATTTAGTAAACTGAAGTTTGGCCATTAACAGGGAATTTAAATATAGTTGGTGAAAATGTATTTTAGCATAATCCTGATTAAAACACCAGATTTCATGCAAGTACACTTGAATATCTAAACTACTCCTCCATCATAATGCACAGAGGATTTCAAGAACCCTGGACCAAACTTTGAGCCCAGAGCACAAGACTACTGAAGCCACACATTTTAACCAGTGGTATGTTTTGATGATATTATGGGCTGATATATTTTAAAAATGTGACATAAATCTGTTTAAATGTTGTTTGTTTTCATGGATGTCTGCTTAAGACAGAACTAAATGTTTACATTTATGAATGGATATGATACTGTTTGATAAAATTACATTTCATTTCCAAATAATTCCCATAATTCCCATGGAAAGTTTCCAATTTGGAATATTTTAAAAGCTCCAAAGCATAACTTGGAACATGGAAAGTTTCCGGAATCTTCCCACCCCATTGCAAACCCTACATACTGATAACTCCAGACCTCCATGTTCAGTCTGACATTTAACTTTAAAAAGTCTTTAGAAGAAAATCAATGAAAACTTTAATCTCTGTAGATGAAATGTACCTGTGTTTAACTTCACAGTAATGAGTGTAATCAATGCTGAATGATGAATCTATCAGAGACGTGCTTTACAATGAGTGACTAAGTCATTCAGTGTATAAATAATAATTTAAAAGGTGTATTGTAACTTTAAATATCACCTTCATACAATACTCAGAGAGCTCAATTCACTCAACTGTGTAAGACTCACATATCTATTGAACTAGTGTGTTTGTGACCCCTGTAGTGACCCCTTGTTGATGTGAAATGAACCCTTATCAATATCACTGTTGGGGCCTGATTTACAAAGATCCTAATAAAAGAGTACTAAAGTGCATGTTCACTCCAAAAAACTGTACGTTTGGTTTGTGGACGTTTTGCAGGTGACTTACTTTGAATATTTGCGTGAATGATATCAGATGCCAAGTTTGTGGAGGCGGTAGTATTTCAGTCAGGCTTTTGCGTCTTCTACTGGTTTACATCAGGAAGAGTTTGGACGGAAAGCAGGACGAATGCAAGCGACTGGAAATGCCCAGTAATGTTGGAGAAAAGAGGGAAGTAGGAAGACATGCATGTCAACGATGCAATTCTTTATAATGCATAGGATCTGAATGTCTAGTTATATTAATTTAATCATAGCGTTTCTCTATTTATTTGTCTGTCATTGAAACACATTAACGTGTGGAGGGACTAAAAGCGGTCTTCTTTTATTGAGCCTATGTCTCCTCCTCACTGCAGCCTGTTGTGCACAACACCGGGGCTCTCGGATTAGCACGTTCCCTTCAAACGTGTTCAATTCAGACACTGTCACAATCACTACAATTTTTGCCTGGCTTGGTAAATCACATTGCTTGTACTAACACAATTTATTTGCATTTTATCCTCCCAGTATTTTGCACGCTGAGGTAGAAACTCTCCATATTGCATACATACATTGCTGACAAAGGGGGAAAGGGGATATAGGATCAATTATAATCTCAATCCGTTATAATCTGTGTGTTTAAGAAACTGTGTAATGTTACAAGGTTTGTGTTTGTTTGCTGTTGACTTTAAAGTGAGTCTCCTGCATGAAGAGGAGAGTAAAGTAAATCAAATTAAATAAAGACTTGAAAACAGACATTTCCAGCGTAGCGTGATGATCACATGACAACATTTTCTACAACACAGTTCTGTTTCAAAAACATGCATCACTAAGAAGTGACCAGTTATCACTCTTCATCAGCAGCAGCTCAGTCTATTGGGACGTGTGCAAGTCCCGGCATTGACCAAAATATGGGACTTGGTCTGGTGGCTTTAGGTCCACTGGAGATCAGGTCACTTCCTGAGTACCGCCAAGGTGCCTTTTTGCAAGGCACCAAACCCCCCCAAAAGCTCCAGCACACTCCCAGTGTGCCAAGATCACTGGTCCTGTATGTGCACGTGTGTAATTCATGCCTGTGTGTAAGTAAGTAAAAACAAATTACATCAAATAAAAAGACTGAAATTAAAATATATCATTGAATGTCTTTTCAATTATGTGACGATTCCACTGTCATCTTCTTTGGCCAATTAACTTCTGTTAAAGTTAAACTTCAGTATCATAAGCGCCAGCTGAATGACGATATATCGTCCTGTTGATATTTTGTCTTATCCTAACACTCACTGCTTTATGCTATGCACATTTCAAGTTTGGAGACAAAACACTTTAAAAAATCTTCAGTTTTAGGAAACAACTCACGTGCACATTGTGCACGTTCATACGGTCGGATATGAGCCAAAAAATCCCTTTGCCTGTGAAGGGTCTTTGTACTCTTACTCTCGGTTGATGCTTTCATAAAAGTCTCCATCTGCAGACCAAACAAAAAAAAAAGCAGGAAAAAAGGGGTTTTAAGATTTGGAGATGTGGCTTCTCATGGAAGAAAAGTAAAAAAGACACAGCAACAAAACTGAAGCAGCCAGGGAAAAGGACGTAGAATATACAAAGTGAAAGAAAGACACACTATTCAATTCATCAACATAAATGTACATTTTCCTCTTTTGAAAGCAAAACGTTTGAAAAATCTTGACGGTACAAGTCGAGATGCTCAATGTCTCAGGAAAGCAACGATCAAGTTCACGATTCTGAGTCTGAGATCGATGGAGAACTTCGCCGAGGAACGTTTTTTGATATTAACGCCAAACAAAGGTCAAACGTGGTGTTCCGTTGTTGCGACCTCTCGCTGAGGCCAAAATCCTCAGACTTTCCAAAAATGCCTCGCAAGATCCGAACCAGAGAAGCTCCATCGATCCACACGCCACCCTGAGTCCCCAGGCATTACTAATGGATAGCTCCTCTCATCAATAAATCATCACTCTGTGGGTCCCTTTTATCAAGGGAGGACAGCTCTCCCTATTTCATTACAAGGAATATATCTTTAAACAATGAAAATGTCCCAGAAGATTATTTATTAGGACAACAGTCCAAAGACGAGACTGAAGATCTCGATTTGGACCTGAAGAGAATCTGCTGCTGAGAGTCTCCTCACGTTTTCAGCGAGAAAGGTTTTTCTTTTTTGGCGGCAAGGCTACTGGTCGCCATGGTGACGTCTGGGTGTCATCCTAACACACCATCTGTGACGTTGTCGGACATCCAAAAAAAAAAAAAAAAATAAGGGAAAAAAAGGAAGCAGCATGGACGGGTCAAAGACAGCAGGTGTGGAAACACACTCGGTTTAATATATGATAGAGGACAAACGTAAGAAGAGACACACACACACACACACACACACACACACACACACACACACACACACACACACACAAATCTCAACCCTGAACCTAATTCTCCCAGCAGCCCTTGCCTCAGCACTAGAAAGATGTTCTGTTCAGTCCATGAAGAGGAGCAGGACACAGATCCACAGTCTAGTGACGGCCTCTTTGTTTCTTTGACTTATCTCCTGACGAATCGGAGCAGACAGCAGGAAGTCATTGTGTGGCGTCGGTCGATAGAAGACGCCATATTAGGATTGACGTCCTCCGAGTACACATCTATCTTCATGTGAGTCTGAACCGGCCCCGAGGTCACTCCGTGTCTTAAGAAGTGCTCCGGAGCTTGATGGAAAAAAACACGACTTAGTGATGTACAGATCAACAAGTGTTCCAGGTGAACATGTGGAGCGGTTAAGCAAAGGTGGACGGTTACATAAATCAACAGGGTTCACCATGCAGGGAGCAAAAACATACTCAGGTAAGTCAAGTCATGGCACTCGGATTGATTTCTTTTGACTTTCTCTTATGGTTGTTGATTTATTTTCTATATACTTCTTGGGACGCTCCTTTTTTAAGCCCATGTTGAGTTTTTTTTTTTTTTTAACTTCTCCCACACTCACTATTCTTTTCTTTTTGTGTAACTGTCTTTCTTGGTGCAAATAAATAAAATAAAATAAATTAAATAAGCTGTGTCTTACTCTTCTGAAATAAAGGCCCCTTTCATACATGCATGACACGTCTCAACAGATACTCTGTATATACATTTCCAAGACGAGGTTTAGTCATTGGGCAGAATTGAACCTTGAACATGAAACTCGCTGTTTTATGGCGACTCTGATTCCGGAGGTGAATTTCCCCGTTCAAATCCTCCGTTGACTTACTCGTAATATCAACATTTTAAATCCTGCAACCCAAACGAAGCAGCTGATTCACCGCTAAACAGGATGGGAAAACAGAGAAGGAGGCAAAGGTACCAACGTTTGTGAAACACTTCCTGTTTCAGTGTGTTTCTATTCATGTATTCTTCAGAGAAGAGAGGAAACCCCAGCAAGTGTGAAAGATATAACAACAATACCAGAAGAGTTGTGTTTGTGTTGCTAACGTGATTTCCAGCAGCCCCCCCAGGAGCTGCGTCTCTGTGCGTCTCTGTCTCGCTGGCTTGTGAGAGAGTTGGTATTTTGACAGTTTGCCCAGCATGGTGGGCGCTCGCTCTCCTGCGTAGACAGCAGAGGAAATTGGCCTTTAATAACCGACTGATCCGATATGAGTCAGAAGATAATTATAGAGCATCATCTGGGAGTGGGTTCAATCCGATTTTAATCACAGAGTACGGACGATGTGGCGTGAACGAGACCCGCTCTCATATCGGAGAATTCAGAGCGACGAAACACAACTCTGCAAAAATCTTCAAGTCACTACTGATCACAAGTGACAGCTTGTTACACAACTAGAATGATACATTAAATATAGAATCATAATTAATAATAATTGAATTTAACATGTGATGCTAACATTTACATATTATTATTGACTTTATTTAAGATTCATTCGTCTTTTTAATGCCCAGTGGGAATGTTTGTTTTGTTTTTTTCTGTGACATTTTTAAGGGCCAAGCCAATGATTTTTCATTTGCTAAACACTGTTTAAAGGATGCACTCTGATTGGTCTGTAACATTACGAACCAGCATGCTCAAATTGTTGTTAAATATTCCTCTATACCTGGTTTAGAAATACAGTAAAGTCATGCTTTGAAAAAAATAAATAATAATAATACTAAATAAATAAATAATAAATAAATAAAAAGCCATGCTTTGAAAAAAAAATTAATAATAATAATAATACTAAATAAATAAATAATAAATAAATAAAAAGCCATGCTTTGAAAAAAAAAAAAATAATAATAATAATACTAAATAAAAAAATAATAAATAAACAAAAAGTCATGCTTTGCAAAAGAAAATAATACTAAAAAAAAGTTGTGCTTTGTAAAAAAAAAAAAAAAGAAATAAAAAAATAATAAATAAAAAGTAATGCTTTGTAAAAGAAAATAAAAAATAATAAAGTCATATTGTGATATGAATGGTACAGTATTATATCACGTGACTGTAAAACCTTTTAAAACCAATGCGAGAGAGAGAAGAGTCAGGACAGAAGATCCTGCTGATTCAACATCTAGAAACGGCTGAGTCACTGAAGCAAAGGGCTTGAAGAAACAAACACCGCCCTGACTTCCCAAAGCGTCCTGTCCTGCAGAACAGAACACCACGAACCCGAAACCCTCCTGTGCTCATCAGAAAATGAAACCTGCCTCATCCTCAGCACCACGGCCTCTCGCAGCTGTAATGTAACAAAATAAAACAGCTGTATGGAGCTGTGTTTAAAGCCCCTTCTCTGGATCAGTGAGAGGGGGGAGTTTAATTGAGGCTGTGGAAGATTAAAGTGCTTAGAGCTTCCATCAAAGAGCCAAGAACAGGCTGCATTAACAAGACTTTCTCCAAACATCGACTGCATTGAAAGCACAACACCTGACTCTGCACAGGTCAGCTCCCATCGGTCACCAGGAGGGTGTGAGTCCGTCTTTGTGTATGTGTGTCTAAGTGTGAAGGGGGGGGAGGGAGCATATCAATAATTCATGCATTGATTTTGAACGGCCCCCTGCTGCCAAACGCTTCGCCTCTGCCTCCGACAACAATTTAATTTGTAGATTCAGCAATACTGACGAGGACACCTGCCTGCTTTCCATTCTCTCCTTCCTGCCTGCGTTTTGTCCTGCTGGAGGAAATGCAGCAGCACCAGAGCACTCATAGGTTTGGTAATGCAGAATTTGTTTTGACATTTCTACAGAATCAGAGAAAAGGAGTGAAAAAAAACATCAATCTGCGTAGTGCCATTCATAACAAACGTTCTCTCACGACACAAACGAGCAGGTTAAAGACATATGACTCTATGTTATGTTGTCTACAAAGAGCCAATCAGGAGCCGTCATGAACACTCAGCTACATTCACAAAGAGAAAACGTCCTTTTAAGAGGAAGAAACCCGACGCATGATGAACAGCCGTCTGGGCTCAGGAAGTGAGAAAAACAACAACAATGAATAATATTGATTCATAGAGACAGAGTCAGGATTAGGTTAATAAGGATTAATAAATATTAGAGGTTAAAGTTGTACTGTGTGTGTGACAGCCACAGGCTCCTCCTCCTTTTCCTTGTTCAGTCACTTCACATCTTTACGCTCCGTCAGACGTTTCAAGTCTTCCCTCACAGAGCCTGACGTTCATGTTTTCAATTTCTGTCCCATTTTAGAGACCACGAAACACGGTGGGCTTTTGGGCGTGGCTGCCCTGTGGTTGACAAGTTGCTACCATGGCAACCTGAAAAAAAGTAAAAAAAAAACAACAAAAAAAAACAGTCAAAATCCCCCCCCCCAAAAAAAACCCCCCAAAAAAACGATGCCTGTGACTCTCTTGTGTGGAAAATGAAAACAGAGGCTGCTTGAACGAGGTGCTGGAGAAAAATCCTCGTCTGCCGTCTCCCCTGCTAAGCTTGATAAAATCACTTCACAGATGATCTTTGTTTCTGTCGGTCTCGTCTTCGTTCCACTCTGTTTCATAACCAGCTGAAGGGGAGTGACGAGGCGCCGCCGCGTTCATCTGACTGTTTTGTCGTTTTCAGACTTTTCTGTGTAACTCAAGCTGCGTTTCTTTGCAGCTTGCAAACGACTGAAGCTTTGTTCTTATCTCTTGGCTGACTGGGCGCTTTACTGTGAATCTATCGTTTTGATTGGCTGCAAACCTGACCGACTTTCTCACCTCTCTTCATTTTCTGTCTTGAAGCCAAACTGCTTCGACGCCTCTCTGATTAAAAACACGCTGGAGCGTCCTCGATTTCTAAATCTGTGTCTGCAGCTGCTCACCGTATTATTGAGCTTCATTTTCCAGAGAACCAATAAGAACCTTTGAATCGTTCTTTTACGATGACTCTTTAGCTCCCTACCTCTAATAGCAGAAAAGGAGGGAGGAGGAGTCAGCAGCCAGTAATCAAGCTGGTTAGCATAAACATAACCTCAGGTTCAGTTTTGATGAGCTGGTTCGTGATGTTTTTCCGGACCATTAAAGAAGCAGACACGCCCTCTGGCAGCAGGGACGCCGCTCCACCATGAATGGGGGCGTGGCTGTATGCTAATTGCTGCTGTGTTTTGTTTTCTGTTATTTTGTCTGATTCTTTCAAGGGAGGGGGGGAGTTTAAATAGTTTAAGGATTTCTGAAGGAAGTCAAGTGTGAGACAGCACGGCTCAGAGACTGACAGGAACGCATCACTGTCCTGGTTTCAACAAAAAGATCCTGATGTGGAGGAACAAGCAGAGCCACATCAGCTCCCTCAAACCACCACAACACGAAGAGCACAGAGAAGCAGTCAGGTCTCAATCTGAACTTCAGAGGAAGAACAAGTACATGCTGAGTCGACGGTCAACAAAGAAGCAGTCTGAGCCTTTACGTCTTTTTCTTCGTGCAGTCAGAGCAAACGTCCCTTCAGGTAAAAAGTAGAGAATCGGAGAACAGTCCCCCAAACGCTCTCGAACCAAAACCAAGCACGTTCAAACCACCAAAACATCTATCTTTTAGATAGGGGACAGAAATCTGTCAGACAGAAAGAGTGGAGAATGACATGCACTACAGGAGCCACAGGTCGGGTTCAGAGACCACCGACGCCACGGATCAACCGAATCCCAACCAATGAGCTTTGGGACGGAAAAAAAGAAAGCACTTTAGGTTTGTAAAGAGAAAGAAATGAGAAGCTAATTCCTGGTGTGTGAAATGTGGTTCGAAACTCATTCACAGGTTGATTCTTCAGATTCAGTTTGATAAAAAAGGATGTTTGGTCGTTGTTTGAAATAATGACCACGGTACAGACTGAGGCGGAGGCTGTAAAAGAAGTGCATGCAGCCATCTTTAATCCACCCGCTGGTTTGGGAGCTTTCTTTGAGTTTTGCATCATCATGTTGCTTCTTTTTCTGGAGCCAGAGGTGAAAACAAAGGACCAAAGGGTTGGACCTTCACGGAACCACGTTGATCACCAAACGTTCATTAACCCCGTGGGAAGCTGCTCATATGGACGATAACGGCTCATGATCATGCTAAAAGGCCACGTCTTTAAATCAGTGTCAGCAGGCTGATGGGCGTGTGTGAGCTGGTGATGGAACAAAAACAACAAACTGTTCTGGGACATAAACATGTTGAAATGACTTTAAAGATTACTGAGTGTGTGTGTGTGTGTGTGTGTGTGTGTGTGTGTGTGTGTGTGTGTGTGTGTGAAACAGCGTCCACAACAACACGAAGGAGAGCGGAGCGGAGCGGGGACCCACCCTGTCAGCGTGCGAGAGGAGCCGCCTCCTACTACTCACTACACTCAAGTGTGCACAACACAAACACACAACAATAACAACAGCATGGGGAGGAGAGAGAGCATGGAGTGATCCATCATCAGGGGGGAAAAAGGTGGAATCAGCAGAGAGGGAGCGCTCCCTGGGGGGGGGGGGGGGGGGAAGGAGGAGGAGGAGGGGGGGGGTCTCGAGGGGTGAGGATGGAGACGGAGAGAGAGAGAGAGATGGAAACACAATCAGCTGGGAGGAAGCTTCAGAGAAACAGAAGTGAAAAGATGACACGCTCCACTTCTGTCCACCTGCTCCTTTACCTTCTTGGGTCTCTTTCTCCGCTGTCCCAGCCCGTTGAGGCGGTCGCTGGGGTCCAGTCTGTAGTGGGAGTGGTTGTCCTCACTCATGTTTCCCCCCCCTCAGAAAGAAAAAACACGTCTCCCTCCGGTTAATTCCTTTTTCCCCTCTTTCTTTCTTTTTTTTTTTTGTCTCTTTTCTTTTCTGCCTCCTGGAGTGAAGCCGAGCGAGCCGACCTCTCTCTCCTTCCTCTCTGCTCCTCTGCACGCTCTGACTGAATGTGTGGAGAGGGGCGAGCGAGCGAGCCAGGCGGAGAGGGAGGAGGAGGGGGAGGGGGGGGGGGAAAGGGAGGGGGAGTGGTCGGGGGAGAAGGGAGGGAGCACAATGGTGTTGCTATGGCAGCAGCTGCCACCAGTGTTTATCTGGTAACCCTCGTTGGAGAACCCAAATACTCGCCACACACACGCACACACAGCCACACACACACACACACACACACACACACACACACACACACACACACTTTTATAAATTGCTTTTCGTTTTCTGACATCCTCTAAAAAGCAAGCCACCGGGCAGAAAAGGAATAAAAATATGAGATATTTATCACTCACTGTCAGAGTGTAAATAAATAGAAGAAAATTAAACTGGAGATGACATAACACCCGATCGATTAATCAGCTTCACCAATGATATCGGCATCGTTATCCAGTGACGAATGGTATCGGCTCATTTATATTCACACAGCATTTCAATGGAGCGTCATTGTATTACACTCGCAGTTTGATTGAATATCGATCTGAGAAAGGTATCAGCCAGTAAATCAACATTGTGGTTTGTTTTTTCCTCGCCCCACTGTTGATATCGGCACCAAAAACTCGTTTGAATAGACAAAAAGACAAATCAAAGAATTCATGCTTCCAGCTCCTCAAATGGAAGAAAGGTTTTTTCGATTTAATTTGGTCTAAACTCCTCCTCTGACTCCTCCTCTTCCTCATGATCACTGTAAGGTTAGAAAGAGTGTTTTTACTGATTACAGCCCAAAACATACAATCACTTGATTTATCCATGGTGCTGACTCCAGACGTGTAATTCTTCTTCTGCTCTTCATCATCTGACGGACAGATCGCAGCGCTGTGGCTGCTCTGCTGGCTCAGCGTCGTATTTCCTTCATTGGCTTTGCAGCCATTTTCATAATTGTGCAGAGGGGAAGAACACTGGAAGCTCATAATAACTCACGTAGAACCAACTGCTGCTCGACATCCATCAGCTCCAACACGCCCACCTGTATCCACCAACGGAGCCACGCCCCTTATTATTCCAAACGATGCAGGACTGTGAGCCTCCAGTCGACCCTGCGTGTTTTTACACCTCAGGCGTCGGCTCGGTTTTCAGCATCCACGGCCGGTTTGAAACACTTGTTGAACGAGGTCAGAATGAGCAGGTGAGCTGGGCTCGGACCCCTCGGTCCAGCCTCACGGTGGGGGATTAACAGAAACCACCTGAACAACAGCTCATAGAGTATTCACAAGGATTCGGAGCGAGTCGATGTCGGATGCATTTGACATGGCAGATGTGGAAGCGTCAAGATGAGATTCTGATTATCGAAATATGAACAACAAATATCTGAATTATTCATCAGCATGAAAGAGACGCTGCTTCAATCTGCTGAGATGTTAGCCAACAGCCAGAGGCCATCATTAAGAAACAGCTATCAGTGCTGTGTGTGTGTGTGTGTGTGTGTGTGTGTGTGTGTGTGTGTGTGTGTGTGTGTGTGTGTGTGTGTGTGTGTGCGTGTGTGTGTGTGTGGGGGGGGGGGGGGGGTTAACATGGATTTAAGAGCTGGCTGCCTTCAGACAACAAAGACTGACAGGCCGGTGTGGATTTGCTGACTGTGTCTGGTGTGTAATCCTCACTGTGTGGACGTTTTATTGAGTGACTCTGAAGAGGAGGAATCTGAAGATGCTGCCCTCTCTTATACATCAGTGTAGTGACACATGTAAGCTTCACACCTCTGCAAAAAGCAGAATGTCGTATCTCACCATGAAAGCCCCTCAGTGTGTCGTCAAGTCTTCTGGTTAATATCCTTACAGCGAGTGGTTTAAAGTCTGACATAATCCTTTTCACAAAGTAGCCAGGCTGCCATATTCAGATCATTACAGCAGCCGCTCCACAGCTGCTTTAATCACAGCCGCTCCACAGCTGCTTTAATCACTTAGTCTAGATTATGTCTGAAGTCGTCTTTAGGTCCTGACAGAATTTAATAACTCAGGTGCTCTGAAAAAGGGAGGAAGAAAATCCGCCATCTGGATCAGTTTGTAAACGTGTAAAAACTTTGACCAGTGTCTGCCACGAGGTACCAAACTGTCGAACCAATCACACGCCTCCTTGTTCGTTCTCTGCCCACACTCAAAGTGTGAGCACGTGCACGTGGTTGAGGGGGCGTGGCTTTAGAGGGAGCACAGAGGGGAAATGCCACTTTCAAAATAAAGTTAGTTTTTTGTTGTTTTTTTTTAAACTACGTACCGTGCCTTTAAGTCATGT
Source organism: Symphodus melops (assembly GCF_947650265.1). Lineage (NCBI taxonomy): Eukaryota > Metazoa > Chordata > Actinopteri > Labriformes > Labridae > Symphodus > Symphodus melops. The sequence goes on along the minus strand of NC_136710.1, from coordinate 19,343,025 downwards.
TTGTCCATAATGAAAGCTGTTCTTTGTGTAGCGGCGTGCCCAGGCTCACCTCTCCGACGCATGCAGGGCCGAGGGAGTGTACCGCGCATGGCTAACACACGGAGCGGTCACATCCCGTTTAAATCAAAGGAGCTAGACTTTGGGGGTGAAGCGCGCCGAGGCGCGGTACGGAACAACAATCTGCAGATTTTTGCACACTTTGAGTTTCTTTTCAGTCCGAACGATTAAAAAGAAATACGATCTTACGAAACGTTCCTCCTTCGTTATGTATGTGAAACAGGTTGGAGTATAAACCTGTTCATGTGTTGACTTGCATCAAATGATCTTTCCTGAGCTGACCAAACAAAGTAGAGACCAGACACAGGTGGATATGTAAATCCCACAGCTCATTAGCCCCACACCAGCTGTTGTATTAGCGGGCGACAGATTTCACATTTACATCTTCACTTCACCTCTTCACTCACTCGGTCCCTCGCTCTCTGCATCATGTCATCCCTCTGAAGGAGAGCTCATTGAATCAGAACAGATCTGCTGCTTGTCTGTCAGGAAAGTGGACGTCAAGGAAACATCAGCAGAAACAAAAGAAGAAGAAGAAGTGCTACCTTGTTACATCACCGGGACTTCTTCAGCTTCACTGTCCACTTCAGAACAAATGAGTCATTAAAGGGAGGATCTTACAAAGACATGGAAGAAAACCCCCTGACCTCCTGAAATTCACTTCCCGTCTGACTCAGCAGGCATCATTCAAAATGTCACGCACACAATCCCGTCTCTATCTGGGCGCTCGCTCCATCGGATGGTAAACATGACGAGCAGTGAGAAGTCAAGAGGTCAGCAGCTCGTTAAAATGCTTCCATGTTTGTATCAGAGGAGAGCTATCGAGCGCTGACATGAAAGACGTCCAATCAGATCTCACCGCTGAGCTGTAAATCTCCCGACTGGAAAACACGGAAAACACCGAGTGCTCTGAATGACTTTCCACGAGATTCCTCGGACTCTGCAAAAAAAACTGAAATAGATGTTATTTTGCAAACACGGCTCGGGAACAGTCATTAACATTTTACAACGGCAATTTGTCCGAACGAGCAACACAATTATCTCCTCGTGTGACCCGGTCAGCGTTTCCACTCCCCTCTGGGTGATGTGTGCACGACGTTACATCCCTTCAGACATCAGATGAAAGTTGAGCCTGAAGCCAGGCAGCTTCTGCTCCATTCGATGGTCCTGATCTTTCATTGTGACGGAGAGAAACACGATGAAAAAGCTGACGATGTCGACTGCAGATGGCTGACTTTGGTTCTCGTGTTCGTTCTGTCCGCTGCAGCTCGTCCATCAGAAGAGAAGTCCGTCTTCAGCAGATGTTTTCCTCCCACAACCTGCTTGTTTAAAACCTGGGCTCTAATGTTCTCCACACGTCGGGGTCGAAATATCTGATAGCATCAGATTCAGCAGCAAAGAAAACAAGCTTCGATGGCTGCAATGAAACCTGTAATTGGACGATTTAAATCGATGATAAAACATCTTGTTTTTGTCCCTGACAGGCTGCAGACTGGGCCTTTATGTGATAACACTACAATAAGAATCCATACAGAGAGAGACATTGTTGTTTTTTGAAACCATGAAGGTTGTATTTTCTTTTCTTTTTTTTCAATCAAATGAAATAAGAGTTTTTTCACCTGTTCAAAGCTTTATGTAAAAGCATCAGTGCGTACAGAGACAACAACAACACACATGCAACAGTGTCTTACAGAATAAAATATGTCTGATAAATTTGGTTGTTAAGAACCAGATATGTTAAATTTGATTCAATTCTAGTAAAAAAAAAAATGGCAGAGAAAAATGCAAATTGGGCACCAAATAAACGGTAACTTCTTCCTTTTTAATAATCAAAGAGTTGCCAACACGCTGCCAACGTTTTGAGCCAATCAGGACAAAAGCTCGCTGTAGTTCTTACTGGCTACATGAGACTGAAGATCTGAAGTTTTATTAACGTCGTCTCCTCACACCATCTCTCAGTCTGAGCCCAGACAAGCTGCCGGAGGGAAACTCATCTCAGTCGCTTCCTTCTACTGGTTTTATTCTTTCATGAACTTGGTTGAGCGACGGTTGGAACAAAAATCATCTGGTAAGTGGAGAGCTCAGCGGTTAGGAACAACAACACCTACTGTGGCTGCTGAGCCGAGCCGCCTGTCTAATCCAACGCTCCATCTCAGCCTCACTGGAGGACGAGAGATACCTCCGCTCCTTCACTCAGGGCAAAGAAACACATCGCACTGTTTGAGACTCTCTGGCCTGGTGCATTCACTTACAGCCTGTCTGTCTGAAGCTGCAGGTTTGTTTTCATTCAGACCTTATTATGTGTCAAAGTTGAATTCAGGTCTAAAAAAGTGTAACTTCACTTCAGGCGTGAATTCTCCGTCCAGCTGCTGAACGATGAAGAGTCTCTTCTTCTGATCCATTCAGCCTCATGGACTCAAACCCACAGCAGCAGCAGCTCCACGCTCATGATGACTCATTGATGTATTGTGTGTGTGGTAGCTTTGAAGCTGTGTGTGTGCTGTGTGTGTGCTGTGTGTGTGCAGGACGGTTATGTGTGTTGTTTGCTTTAAAAGGTGGAGGCGTCAGTGT
>NC_136710.1:19312897-19335397 GCF_947650265.1 Symphodus melops | reverse complement strand
TGATCTCTCCCAAGGAAAACACGCTGAATGCTTTCAAAGGATTTAAAAAAAGAATCACCCTCAGGTTTCAACTAAATGGGATTTTCACAGGTGGAGAAACCCGGTGCAGCTGTCAGAGCAGAGGGGCGGGGAAACCCCTCATGAGTCCCGTTGTCAAGGAAACCCCTCGCCGAGGTGTCTGTCTGTCTGTTGTCAGGGCAACGGGGCAAAGGGGAAACGCTGGAGAGGCAAATACCGATGAAGAGGTGCAGGCCGGAGGAAGGCTGATGTGGAGACGACAAAGACAGAAGGGGCCACACACACACACGCACACGCACACACACACACACACACACACACACACACACACACACACACACACACACACACACACACACACACACACACACACACACACGCGCACACACACACACACACACACACAGACACACACACACACACACACACGGTGTGGAGCTGCATTCATGGTGTTCATTTATGCTCCACGACGTATTTTACCGCCACGAGACCAAAAATTCACCAGAGACCAATCTCTTATAGAAATCTATTATTTCCTGTTCTGTGCTCTTTAATCTCGTTACTCGTTCTCCCGTGGCTCCGCCCACCGCCATCCCCAGACGTGTGTTAAACATCTTCAAGAACAAAACTAAAAGAGAAGGAGCAGCTGGCCTAGTTTTACACAGCGGGGGGGAGTATGTACTAAATATCTATTTTATATTACATAAGTAAGATACAACTATGGAGAGGTGAACATCTCTGAATGTCAAACTCAAACACAAACACACTTTATTCAGACCAAAGTTTGCAGGTTTATGCTGAGTGTGTAACACGTTTAAATGAGAGAAAACAGAATGAATTCAATCTGGTTGCTTTTAATCTTTCGCTCAGATTTAGGCTCAAGGCCACACAATTAAAATAACTACAGTCATAAATGAAAAGCGTGCAGCAGCTTGTTGGGTCCGGATCTGAAGAACATGCAGAATCAGACCGACGCCCCTCAAACGTGAAGCTGTAAATCTACCTTGATCCAGATTTCAAATCAACTGTTGGAACATTTCTCTGAAAAACTGAAATCAAAGGATTAAATCCTTCTCCAGATCATGAATGATTTAGTGTTCATGAAGGAATCAGGTCTCTCCTGTTGTCCTACTTGTCTCTGTCTCAGCGCTTTAAATGTCTCATCTCAGTCTCAGAACTTTAAATGTCTCTGTCTCCTCTCGGTCTCAGAGCCCTCAATGTCTCTGTCTCCTCTCGGTCTCAGAGCCCTAAATGTCTCTGTGTCGTCTCAGTCTCAGAGCCTTAAATGTCTCTGTCTCGTCTCGGTCTCAGAGCCCTCTGGTCTCTGGTCCCGGGTATGTCTTGGTCTCGTTTAGTGCTGTCTTGACTCCGACCCTACATGGATGTAACTCCTCAGGTGTGTTCAGACATGGAGACAGAGCGAGGGGGCTGGAGACTGGTAAGCAGGGCACCTCAAACTACTCTTAACTGGTGAATGGCGCCCTCTTGAGGATGTTTGCCAACATCACAAGGCCATGCTTACTTTGCATGTGACTACAGCCTGTTGAACACTTACACATTCAGTTTGGCTGTTTCTTGAAGTAGGATAATGATCTCTAAATCTCTGAAGAGATCTCAGACCTTTGACAATGACTCCACTGTCTCCAGCATCTTCTCCCTCTCCCAACCTCTGCAGTATTCACACCTCTGTGGGAGCTCAGGGTTATTACTGGCAGCAGCTCACATGACTCACTAATGTGCCCAAGTGTTTCACACACACACACACACACACACACACACACACACACACACACACACACACACACACACACACACACACACACACACACACACACACACACACACACACACACACACACACACACACACACACACACACACACACACACACACACACACACACACACACACACTACAGGAGAGACATTCTCTGTCCTCGTCCAAAATAACTCCGCTGACAGTTTGCTATAAATAAAAGTGTGCAGCAGATATCGACTGTGTGCTTGGAGAGAGTGTGAGTGTGAGTGTGAGTGTGAGTGTGAGTGTGTGTGTGTGTGTGTGTGTGTGTGTGTGTGTGTGTGTGTGTCTGTTCAGACAGATAGAGTCACTGTAAGATCACCTTTGACTCAGTTGAAGTAGAATCAAGTACAAACTCAGGAGCTGGAGGGGAAGTTGTGAGAATCTGAATTCTGCCTCTCTGAGTGAATGAACATCATCAGAGTCGGTGAAGACGCCATGACAGCTGTCATCATAAAACAGGATGATCATCGCGTGTCCTGCTGCCAACTTGAGCCTGCACACAATCTAAACACGAGTCCACAATAAAGAGCTGCAGCGTTCAGACACCACTGAGCGGTTTTCAGCTCACGTATTTTACAGATGATGGAACGATTGAAAATCTATCAGAATCACAAAATGTGCAGAGATCCAGTGAAAACCTTCAGACAATGTTTACATGACAGCCGTCCTACAGAGAGTTAAAAAAAGAGACTCGACCCTCGATAAAGATATCAAAGCAGGAGTTGGTGGTGAGCAGTGAGGTGGGAAAGAAGAGCTGCTGCACGTTCAGTTCTACGTCAGGCATCTTCACCTTTCCCCTACAGGAGTGAAACCCTGAGCTGCAGCTAGAGGGCAGCAGTGGGTCAGACCGGGGGAACATGGAAAACAATGCTGTTATTACACACATCTTTAATGTTACTGCTTTTTAAAAACATGAAAGGAGCACATATTCATAACGCTCTACACTAACATGTGGTCCCTGTAACACTGTGTGAATAGAGATCTTCAGCTCCTCACTGTGTTCATATTTCCCTTCAAATCTGTAAAGTGCACCTTTAATGAACTTTGGATCATTCTTCCTGACATATCATGACTCTCTATAGAAATGTAAATAGTGATTTATGAGACTCAGATCACATCCTGTAGAGACTGTGAGGTGCTCTGTGTGAGTGCTGCCCCCTGCTGGTGTTACCTCAGCAAGACGCTTATCGTCTAATTATGGAGAGTCGTGAATTTAAACACAGACGTATAAACACATGACGGCTCTCTGAGGGCGACTTCATGAGAAATGAATGCATCTGCCTAACAGCTGTGTGTGTGTGTGTGTGTGTGTGTGTGTGTGTGTGTGTGTGTGTGTGTTGCTCAGGATCCATGGATTGTTTTGAACAAACACAGACAGCTCTCAGTCACCACTGATGTTCATTAGTGAGCAGGATGTTGTGCACAAAGCAGATCTCCGAGTCTCCTCAGCTTCTGTCTCACAGACGTGCACGCCTTCACGTTTAACTCGCCGTGATATTTAAAGTTAGTGCCAGAAGGCAGAGACACATCCATGGAGGTAAGGTAGCTGTATTTGCACCCGGAGGTGGATCGTGTTTGCAGCGTGAGTCGGCCTCGTTTTACACACAAACGGCAGCACAGAAAGTGACGACAGTGCTCAATACTGAGGAGAGAGAGACGAGTAAACATCAAGATAAAAACAAGACTATACCCTCAATCAAGTAGAGCAAACGCAAAAAAACAGCAATTTACTCACCGATCAATAAAACATGGTGAGTCAAAGCCAGGTAGAAACGAGCAAGAGGATAAAACAGAGTCAACAGAAGCAGGCTCAAATAAGGAGGTCAGGGTTCTGTTGATGTGGAGGGAAGACAGATACACAAAACAGATCATCAATTTTCAATCAGATCTTCTGTAATCAGATTGATATTGTAAATTCAACCCTCTGACATGGACCCGCAGCGTCGCCTCACGTCTTGGCCAAAAAGTGGCGCTCTTACACATACTGTAGCATAGACGACCGCTGACGGCCAATCACCACGTACGTTCTGCGCATGTGTGAGAGGAAAAATAAGCCTCCATGCCAGCAGGCGGCGCTAGTCCGTACTCGTCCGACGAGGAAAAATGCGGATAAATAAAACGTTGTTGTGATACGAGAAGAATATTTGTCGCTCTCATCTCTGAATGTGAACAATGTCTGATAAAAAGTGTTGTCAGAGCTTCTTTCATTAGCGTAACAAGAACACAGGGGTGTGTCTGTTTGTGTTCTGTTTTATAGAGTCTGTAACAATCAGTCCACGTCCACCAGCTTCTCCAGACACAACGACTCAGCACAACAGACACACAAAGTTCAGTAAATCACCGTGGAGCACAAACAGGAAGAGAGGCAGATCACAAAAGCAAACTTCAGGTGTGTGAAGAGCGAGCAGAAACAAACAAAAGTGACAGCAATGAAAGTCCCCTCTCAGATCATAAAATCTATCTGCACTGATGGCTTCTGTCACGGCATCAAATCAAACAATCAGAGGAGACAGGCTGAGAGCAGAAACAACGAGGCATCGATCAGGGAAATGTGAGAATCAGCACAGACAGGAAGCCACAGGCACTGAAGACGCTGAGACATCCAGCCTATATGTTACCTACTGTCAGGTATCTGGTCTGCACGGGTCCATGTCAACTTACCTGAAAGAGCGAGGGAGAGAGAACAACGATGAGCATTTTGAAATTCTGGAGAATAAGAGGATTTATTTGAACCACTTTGCACGTGATGAGGAGTTACAATGCTGTTGTCTTTTTCTAGTATTTACTTCCCCTCATTAGAACAGCTGTTTATGTTTTGAAGTTTAGTCTGCTGTAAAAAAGGATTGACCGTAAAAGACAAATCGGCGTGTATGACATCCTGTTTTTGGAGTCTCCCAGAGAAAAGAAAAAGGTTGACACTGACTTCCTGCTTGTTCTGTGTCCACGTCCTGCAGTTTCTGTCCAGCTGTCTTTGAGAACCATCTGATTTCACTTTGTGACTTTGCACTATTAGCTTCAGTACGGTTGTGAAGTTTCTTTTCATTGAGAAGACTTTTAATCAAAGTAGCACGGCACAAGGTTCGGATGGATGGATGCATGGATGGATGGATGGATGGATGGATGCATGAATGGATGCATGCATGGATGGATGGATGGATGCATGGATGGATGCATGGATGGAGGGATGCATGATGGATGGATGGATGGATGGATGCATGGATGGAGGGATGCATGATGGATGGATGGATGCATGGATGGAGGGATGCATGATGGATGGATGGATGCATGGATGGATGGATGGATGGATGCATGCATGGATGCATGGATGGATGGATGATGGATGCATGGATGGATGCATGGATGGATGCACGGATGGATGCATGGATGGATGGATGGATGGATGGATGCATGGATGGATGGATGCATGATGGATGGATGGATGCATGGATGGATGGATGGATGCATGGATGGATGGATGCATGATGGATGGATGGATGCATGGATGGATGGATGGATGGATGCATGGATGGATGGATGCATGATGGATGGATGGATGCATGATGGATGGATGGATGGAGGGATGCATGATGGATGGATGGATGGATGGATGGATGGAGGGATGCATGATGGATGGATGGATGCATGGATGGATGGATGGATGGATGCATGATGGATGGATGGATGGATGCATGGATGGAGGGATGCATGATGGATGGATGGATGGATGCATGGATGGAGGGATGCATGATGGATGGATGGATGCATGGATGGATGGATGGATGGAGGGATGGATAGATGGATGCATGATGGATGGATGGATGGATGCATGGATGGATGGATGGATGGATGCATGGATGGATGGATGCATGGATGGATGGATGCATGCATGGATGGATGGATGGATGGATGCATGATGGATGGATGGATGGATGCATGGATGAAGGGATGCATGATGGATGGATGGATGCATGGATGGATAGATGGATGCATGATGGATGGATGGATGGATGGATGGATGCATGGATGGATGGATGCATGGATGGATGGATGCATGGATGGATGGATGCATGGATGGATGGATGCATGCATGAATGGATGGATGATGCATGGATGGAGGGATGCATGGATGCATGGATGAAGGGATGCATGATGGATGGATGGATGCATGGATGGATAGATGGATGCATGATGGATGGATGGATGGATGGATGGATGGATGCATGGATGGATGGATGGATGGATGCATGGATGAAGGGATGCATGATGGATGGATGGATGCATGGATGGATAGATGGATGCATGATGGATGGATGGATGGATGGATGGATGCATGGATGGATGGATGCATGGATGGATGGATGCATGGATGGATGGATGCATGGATGGATGGATGCATGCATGAATGGATGGATGATGCATGAATGGATGCATTGATGGATGGATGGATGGATGGATGCATGGATGGATGGATGATGGATGCATTGATGGATGGATGCATGAATGCATGGATGGATGCATGGATGGATGCATGCATGGATGGATGGATGGATGCATGGATGGATGGATGATGCATGAATGGATGCATTGATGGACGGATGGATGGATGGATGCATGGATGGATGCACGGATGGATGGATGGATGGACGCATGGATGGATGGATGGATACTTTATTGATCCTGAGGGAAGTTCAAGATTTACTTAACAAGGGAGGTAAAGATGAATCTAAAAATCGTGATAAATCGATTCAAAGGTGTAAAGTTTCTGACCTCATGAGCAATAAAAAAAAAAGGTTAACAAAAAAGCTTGCTTCTATTCCTATGTATCCACAGCTTGCAATACACAATGAATGGGGGCCCATTTTCAATCTCAGTGCACAGTGGGCGATGGTGACGGCCGCTGCACTAAACAGCATGTGGATCAACATTTTATACTGGTGTATTGGTTGCACTGGTATTTAGGATGCAGTATCACTAGAGGGGAGAGGCTTAATAACATTTGTGAATGCAGTAATGTGCTTTCAGAGAATTCACCGGAAAGGGAAAGAAAGAGACAGGCAATGACATTACACACAGACCTGGATGCAACATGATGAGTGCACACTTCAAGAAAATGTCTTTTATCAGATTGAACACTAGTTACTTGATTATAGGCTGCAGAGGGCTCGGTGTAACAGGAACATATCATGTGTGCTTTCACACATGATATGTTCTAAGTCTTCATGGTAATCTGCATGTGTGAATGCCAAACGCTGAATGTTTCCGCTCAGACTTTACCAGGAGTTTTTCTGCCAGTCTCAGAGTTTGTTTTTTTTCCCCACAGATAGTCAGAGTGAGCCGATGTGAGAACGCAGCAGAATACGATCAGGAGAATTCACCTCCAGCGGCTGGCTTTGTCGGCCACTTCAGCATAATTTTTTTTACGTCATGCCTTGACTCAGGAGACCCCCCCCCCCCCCCGCCCTGACATGTGACTCTTTATTAGAGACGTAAACAATCAGCTGTGTTACAATCAATGGTATAAACGACGTAACACAGGAAGTGACGATTCTTTCAACCAATCAGTGGACTGCAGTGTTTAGCTCCACCTTTTCGGGTCGGCTCCACATTCTTGGCACCCCAACGGAAGGGTCCCAAAAAGTGGGACGGTACGGATCGGCTATTTGGGAATCTTTCCCGGAATTAGCCGTACCGAGACGAACCCAACCGCTCGTGGTAACGGGGCTTAACTTCTTTTCGAGGTGCAAAGGGTCACTCCAAAAACAAGGGGAGGGGTGAAGATTAGAAATGAGACTGAGAGTTCCAATTCAGTAGTTTTTATTAATTTTCTCTCTTCAATGCATTTAGTTCATGTAAAACGTAAGCCCATCTGATCTTGGTACTTTTTGTCCTGTGAGAAAATCTCTTTTTATTTCTCTTAATGTTTTTCTCTACACGTCCCTACCACACACACACATGAAGCCTTTTGGTTTAGGGAACACTGAGATATCGGAGAGGGTAGGCTCATGCATAATAGACTAATAAGAATACACAATGTCCTCGTGGAGCCACATCAAAGAGAATAAAGAAGCATGTTCTCAGGCAAATGTTGTTCCATAAAAAGGGAGGTATAAACTTTCGGGATTCGCTCCTTCAGGAGAAATCTAAGCTCTGTGTGCGAGGTTTGATTTCATGACTTCATCTGTGCACGCACATCTCTGCAATGAAACGCTGCAGGAGTAAGAGCAATACATGAGTGTGCAAATCTACAGTCCTGCTTGTGATTGGCTTAAAAAAACCCACAAATGCAGCCATAAATGATCATTTGTTGCATGAACAAAAACCTCATAACGTTGTAAAGGGAGATAATAAAGCAGACACAAAACAATCATAAAAGGGCTGAGCTGAATTGCATGTCTGATGATTAGAAACAATCTTACATATTACCCACAATGCATATCAGCAACTTAAGAGTTTAACAACAGAGTTTTATTAGCGTCATGTTGTGTAAAACATTCTTCACTGCTCTTCGCTCACAAGGATCTGGCCTGTCAGGAAAAAGACTGTTGGTGAGCGAGCCTGTTCCTTTCGTGTACTGGTCATAAGGCAGACATGCTCTATGGATGTGTTTAAGACCCACTTGTTTACCCTCTGCTATGTGTTCTGATTAGTTTTTATTATGTGTTAATTTTTTAGTTGATTTTAGTACCTGTACAACATTTTGTCTGCAAGCACTTTATAAATAAAGTTATTATCATTATTACTATTGGTTTAAATGGTAGAGTTATTACATTAGATTAAAGTCAGGTTATGTTTATTACACTTGGTTGTTGATTAGAAACGGTAAATTAACTTGAGCTTCTTGTCCAGAAGTCATCTGGCTACTTTAAGTGCTTTACATCGACACATTCACACACAGTGATGGCAGAGGCTGCTGTTAGTAACAGTGATCACATTCACACACAGTGATGGCAGAGGCTGCTGTTAGTAACAGTGATCACATTCACACACAGTGATGGCAGAGGCTGCTGTTAGTAACTAATCACGTTCACACACAGTGATGGCAGAGGCTGCTGTTAGTAACTAATCACGTTCACACACAGTGATGGCAGAGGCTGCTGTTAGTAACCGTAATCACGTTCACACACAGTGATGGCAGAGGCTGCTGTTAGTAACCGTAATCACGTTCACACACAGTGATGGCAGAGGCTGCTGTTAGTAACTAATCACGTTCACACACAGTGATGGCAGAGGCTGCTGTTAGTAACTAATCACGTTCACACACAGTGATGGCAGAGGCTGCTGTTAGTAACTAATCACGTTCACACACAGTGATGGCAGAGGCTGCTGTTAGTAACCGTAATCACGTTCACACACAGTGATGGCAGAGGCTGCTGTTAGTAACTAATCACGTTCACACACAGTGATGGCAGAGGCTGCTGTTAGTAACCGTAATCACGTTCACACACAGTGATGGCAGAGGCTGCTGTTAGTAACTAATCACGTTCACACACAGTGATGGCAGAGGCTGCTGTTAGTAACTAATCACATTCACACACAGTGATGGCAGAGGCTGCTGTTAGTAACAGTAATCACGTTCACACACAGTGATGGCAGAGGCTGCTGTTAGTAACTAATCACGTTCACACACAGTGATGGCAGAGGCTGCTGTTAGTAACAGTAATCACGTTCACACACAGTGATGGCAGAGGCTGCTGTTAGTAACAGTAATCACGTTCACACACAGTGATGGCAGAGGCTGCTGTTAGTAACTAATCACGTTCACACACAGTGATGGCAGAGGCTGCTGTTAGTAACTAATCACGTTCACACACAGTGATGGCAGAGGCTGCTGTTAGTAACAGTAATCACGTTCACACACAGTGATGGCAGAGGCTGCTGTTAGTAACAGTAATCACGTTCACACACAGTGATGGCAGAGGCTGCTGTTAGTAACAGTAATCACATTCACACACAGTGATGGCAGAGGCTGCTGTTAGTAACAGTAATCACGTTCACACACAGTGATGGCAGAGGCTGCTGTTAGCAACAGTGATCACATTCACACACAGTGATGGCAGAGGCTGCTGTTAGCAACAGTGATCACATTCACACGTTTACATGTAGACAAAGCAGCTTGGGGTTAAGTGTCTTTCCCACGGACATATTGGGCATGTTGCTGTCGGACCTGGGGTCGACACATGGGGTCACCATGTCGGCCTTCTCATGATGACAGAACTGGGACAGCCTGTGCTGTGTTATTATTTGTCATGCTAGCGACGGCTAACGTAGCCTGGAGCGTCTCTGCTTGCAGAAAGTCAGTTAACTCCTTGGATAAACAAAGGCAGTTAGTAAAAGATATGCTGTATGTTACTATGGTAACCCAGAGAGTATGTGGCCACGGTACGAAACACACACACACAACAAAACATTCCACACAGCACTGTGCTGAGAGACGACAGCAGTGGAATCAACACACAAGTCAAAGGTGACGAGGGTTCTATACGAGCTGTGTGCTGCCTTTGTTTCTTTCAGCCTTTACTTCCCTGACGTGATAGATGGCGTCCTGCTCACACACAGCTCAGATTGTAAAGACCGAGAGAGTTAGGAGAAGAGGTGCGAAACAAAAAGTGATTTAGTAGAGCCGAAGGGGGAGAGAATCTGGATCCTTTGAAGGTCTTCATTGAAAAAAAAACCATCAATCGATGGAGCCACGCTGTCTTGGTCTTATCCTTTTACACAAGACCTGACAGACCAAATATTTCCTCTTACAGAGAGGAAGCGTTTTTAAAATCTGACACATTAGACGTTTGTAAAATCTATGTCGCATGTTGAAAGATTTCAGGAGTAACTTTAGTAACGATGATCAAACGGTAATGGTCCTTTAAATCCAAGCTCTGCTGTGTGCAGACGTCCTTAACGGTCCAGAATGTTCTTATTCATGCAGAATCATAACGAGGAAGCAAATGTGCAGCGTTTTCTTCACTGACAGACCAGTACTCATCAAGATCACAGCTGACCCTTTATACCCCCCTTTAGGTCAGAGTATGAACTCCTGACCTCAGGGCACCGGTACCAAACGCCCCGGGATGAGCCCTAAAAGAGGCGTTACATCCTTTATACCAGGCAGCATTCAGCTGCTTAATAAAATCTGAATATACAGGAGGAACACTCTGCACTTTATTTTACTTGCTAATGAAAGCCCTCATTTCTTCTTCTGATGCTTTAGTGTGTTTTTGTGGCCTGTAAAAGTTTGTTTGTATGGTGTCTTTATGCTTTCGGTGCGAGACAGAAAGGTTTTCATTCATTCATCCCTCTCACCACATAAAGCCGACTGGCTGTAGATTTGGTTAAAGGCTTTCATGAAAAGCCGACTGAACATAAACTAGATGTCTTTGGTATCAAAGCTCAGTTTCCTGTACTAGTGAGGTCTTTGACTGCACGAGTTAGAGTTAGTAAAAAAGGTGCCAAATATCTACTTGTAACATGCATTTTGTGTTTACTAGTTAACTAGTGAGTCTCAACATGTTTACTAATTAACTATAGTAAGACCCACATGTCCAAGCTTTAAAGTCAAAGGTAACTATTAATTAGCCTGTGCTCTCCCAGCTCTACTGGCTGGATGTAAACAAGCAGAGTGAGTGGAGAGCATCTTGTAGGAGCAGTAATTTAATAGAGAAAGATGAAATAAAAACGTCTGAAGTGTTTGTCAGGTTAAGCTGGACGATCGACTGAAGCGGTGTATGTCTACATTGAGCACATGCATGTGGACGTTAACCTGCGAGCACCACTGTCAGGCAGCTGACGTGGTCACGACTGATGTTGGCAGCAACAGGCAAACTAAATTACATCGTTAGCCTGCAGACATTTTTAGACAGGTGTTGCTCGATTTGGACTGTTTCTGAGGTCCAAACCTTTTTTCATTGATGAGACATCAGAGGAACATTTGACTTCTGCCAGACAAATAGGAACCCATGTATTTTATCTAACTGTTTTTGTATTTCCTCTAAAAACGGCCATTCACACAGAGATGTAGCAAAACAATGATTTTGTTGTCCGAACATCAACCTTAAGAACCAGACTGTCAAGAAGTGAAAGAGAAGGCTGAAGAAAGAGGAGAAAGGATGTGACTCACGAGCTTTAGGGACAGACAGCTCAGCGTAAAAAAAAAAAAAAAAAAAAAAAAAAAAAAGAAAGGACATTTGCTTTTTTCTACCCTGAATGTTCCCTTACAGCTGAGAGCGGATAAACACACACACACACACACACACACACACACACACACACACACACACACACACACACACACACACACACACACACACACACACACACACACACACACACACACACACACACACACACACACACACACACACACACACACACACACACACACACACACACACACACACACACACACACACACACACACACACACACACACACACACACACACACACACACACACACACACACACACACACACACACACACACACACACAGTTTGGCATCCAGGGAATTAGGACAGAAGCTTCTGAGGACATCCAGGATGAAAGTAGTGATACACAGCAAGCGGCTGCTACGTGAGTGACTTTGTGTTGTGGAGACACATCTCAACTACGTGCAGCAGTAAAGAATTAAAATACTCTTCATCTCTGACTGACAAAGAAAATAAGTGCCCACTGTCACACAGAGTGTTTTGTTTCTGTGACAAGAAGAAAACAATGACTCCTAAGATGTCTCCTACAGATGTAAAAGTCGTGGATGCAGTACAGCAGAGGAAACGGGATTTATGACCTTCAAACAGAAGTGCTCTCCGACGAGTTAAACTTTTTTGCTTATCGCTGAAAAAAGACGGCTCCTGTTTGCGTTACAGGTACGTAATCTTGGAGCTCTTTGGAGCAACGACTGAGACGCTTCATTTTCTTAAACAACAGAAAGAGGACACAGCTGAGTTTTGTCTTAATGATGTACGTGGAAACTGTAAACCACAGTTTTTGGGTTTCACTGAACAGGAGGACTTAAAAGGGAAACCTGAAGAGAATATCCTTCAGCTGCAGCAGCATCATCTTAACTTCCAACTGTTTCCAATAATCTGCTTCAGTTTAAGGAAGTTTTGAGTTACACATATTTGCCGTCAACATCTTTGTTTTTGAAACCCGATGAAGTGACAAAGTTTGGACAAGACAGCGACGCTTGAGATTAGCGAGAAGTGAGCATAAGCTAAGCTCACATTCCACCAATGCTAATTTATGCACAAGCTAATGAGCTGGCGAAGATGCTAAGCTAGGTGAATACGAACACAGATGCTGCAGCCCGGTCTTTTTTCCTGTGATGACATCAGTAACGTTGATGTTGTAGCTCAACACCACACCGATGTGTAATCAACACGTGTGCTCTGGAGTGGCATGCGTCCCGACCGACGCAGATTCACACAGACAATCATCTATTTACATGGACAGTTGTCGCGCTAGCTTAGCTGAACATCGCGCTCTGGTTGGGGGTCTTTGTCGTGGACACGCCGACTTCAAGGGTCATGTTCATATTTGTTGTTACGAAGAAAAAAGGGACACAAGGGAAGAAAGCAGAATTCACATGTTTTAAATATGTGCACACATGTATGTAGAAGCCATGTTCAGAACACCTGGACATGTGTCCCCCAGCACTCTGTACATCGTGAGTGCTGCTGGATGACTTGTACTGTGTTTCCGACACAGACGTCGGAGGAACTCAGCGACCGGCTTCAACACACATGAATCCACGGCGCGCACACACACACACACACACACACACATTTGAATTTTTACAGTATATGAATTGTTTCCCCATTGACTGGCCGATTCTCTGTCTCCGTCTCCAAAAGCGAATGTGGTCAAATTTCCCCGGCCTTCAACTCACATCTGCACCTCTTGAGATTTAATGACTTCCTTCAAACGGCACAGAAGAGGCAACACTTCACCAGAAACTCCACCATCATTATTTCCATCATGGCAGTGCTGTTAAAGCTGGGTAATATTCCTGTCTGGAAATAACAGCCTCACAGGACCGCTCTGACAGCGCAGACTGTGACCTACTAATTTAAAAAGGTAGAGGAGGTGTCTCAAAGTTCATTCCTTCTTTTTACAGCCTTGACTATTTCAGAGTTCTCCAAAGAACTAAACAAAGTGACTGAGTAATGCACAGTGTGATTCAGGCTGCAGAGCGGCTTCAGGCAGTGGTGGTGGTGTGTTGCTGAGATTGGAGCAGATTCTATAGAAGGAAACATGACCTGAGGCTCAGTCTCTCTGTGAGCTTTCATCCTGAACACACAGAGGTCATTAAAAGGTGGATGGGCACAGAGACACTGTCACACACGTTTAACAAAATGAGCCAATGGGAAGACTTCATCAGTGTCTGCAGCTCATGGAGAGGAATTATAAAGTTATCAAGAGTCGAATTAGTTATTAACTGTGAAATTGTACTTAGATTAATTACTGTTTAAACACAACATGCTCATGTGTGTTTTTGGATAGTTCAATCAGTGCAAAAAATAAAGTCAGGGTTGGTATCTTTAGAAAACGAGCATGCTCCTGCTTGTTCACTGCTAACTTGTAAATGTTGCTATTCTGCCCAACTACGATGGTGAACAAAGGCAACGTTATACCTGTAACACTCAACATGTCCATGATGTTTTCGAGCTGACGCAACGTCTTCTGCTTGAGGGACGTAGTGTCCATTCTTTCCATGTCTGCAGCTTTTCATGGCACGTTTTCCTGAAAACTCGTTTTCGGTTGGAGCCCCCCTTTAATGCAGTCTTTATGGGAAAGGAGCCACATGCTGGATTTGAACCGAGGCTGCTTGCTTGGAGAACTTTAGCCTTGCACTAATCACGAGGCTACCAGCACCCCTGATCAATCATAAAAGTGTTGAACCACAGCCCAAAATTAAGTACAAGTAACATCCATAACTACTGTCTGAGTCGGAATAACAACCATACACCAGACATACAGTATATAGCCGCTTTCACACATGCACTCTGGACAATATGAAGATAATTACAAGAGGATCGCTGCAGAGATTCTCCCGACCTACACGACTCTATAATGACTATATCTGTCTTTATGTCAATGCTACGTGTCGTCCAATGAAATGAAAACATCAACATAAGAGTGGAGAACAACATACTGATGAACAGAAAAACTTTTATTATTATTAAAAACTTAATGCAGCTGTTTAATCACAGACATGAAGATCATAATGGTCGCGTGCAGACACGCTATGCACCGTGCTGCAGTAACAATATAAAAACTTCTCTCTGCTCCCATTGGCTGGAGGTGAAATCTCTGGGTAATAACTAATGAATATAATTAATGGTACTAAAAGGGTAAGGTGCAGGAATATATATATATATATATATATATATATATATACATACATACTGTTTGTGTTCTGTGTGGACTGTTGGTTGGATGTATTGCCCTCTCACAGTGAGAAAGAAGACAACACTGAACCTGAGGTGAGCCATCATTTGACTATCAGAGATGTTCATTTGCATGATGACCGGCACATTTGATCATGACTGAAAACAGCGATGGCTAGAGAACAACCTCAAGCTCATACAGATTCTGAGGGCATTCGGTCCACCCATCAGTCTAAGAGACCCCGAGACGTTCGCAGGCCAGCCTTTGCATCGGGTGTCCTTAAAGTTGTCCCCTCCATTTGCGTCTTAGCCCCGCCCACCAGAGATGCAGAGAGGAAACGAAGCAGCGTCACATGACGCGGCATCAGCTGTCAGTTAGCTTCAACTGCTGTTTATGTCCCCACACATACACACACACACACACACACACACACACACACACACAGTATTATTTCTAATCAAACACACACTGTATTATTATTATTATTATTATTATTATTAAACAGTTTGGACTGAACCTCGCCTGTATTTAGACAATGAACTCTGTATTTTATAAACACAGATATTGATGTGTCAGGATGCTGAAAATGATTGATTAGAATCTAAATGATGAAACTTTGTGAAGATAAATAAGTGTGAATATAAAACAGACTCCCTCTTCATCAAACTGTCATCCTCATCCTCATCAGACATTCAAACAGTCTGAGGGATGATGAGCAAAACATGAAGGATGTATTGATTTGATAGAAGTTATAGAGCTTCATATTTGGTTGTTAATCTTCATGTCAGACTGTTTTTAATGGCAGCTCATCACAGAGCGACTCTTTACAAACTCACTGATGTTCATCATCTGTTTAAATGTCCCACGCTCCGTTTAGCCTCTTTTTAATGTCCGTCTTTTCTCCCCTATTAAGCTCTGCTCATGTTGAGAAGTTTCACTGAAGTCTGATCATCTGCAGCGTCCAATCAGTGAGTGATATACGAGAAGGGGGCGTGTCTGTCAGTAAACAGACTCACACTCTCGTGTGTCCTCGGTCATCGCTCCTCAGATCTGCCTCCTCTCTCCTCCGTTCAGTACAAGAGCTTCGGGACGATGGCGGGTCTGGAACCACTTCCGGTTCCACCGAGGAGCGAAGACCGAGGAGACTGCAAATAAGAGAACCGGGATGCATCTATAGACTCTCCATCGTGTCCAAAGTCTACCCTGAGGCCTCCTTCCAGAGGGACATGCCTGGAACACCTCACTATGGAGGCGTCCAGGCAGCTCAGCCCCTGTCTTCACCCGAGTGTCCCAGACACACAACCACAAAGTCGATCATCGACCTCCGGCCTAGGGAGTCCTGGTGCCATGTGCACTCGAACATGGTGCTTGTTATGGACCAACTGTGACTGGAACAGAAGACAGACAACAACAACAGAACATCACTCTGGTTCAGATCAGGGAGGCCGTTCATCCCAATCACCCCCCTCCAAGTCTCACTGTCGTTGCCCACGTGAGCATTGAAGTCCCCCAAATAGAACAATGGAGTCCCACATCGGAGCATGATCCAGCACCCTTCCCAGGGACTCCAAAAAGACCGGGTACCCCCCCCTGTGCTGTTCGGTCCTTAGGCCGAGACAATATTCAGAGACCTGTTCCCTACCCGAAGGCGCAGGGATGCGACCCTCTCGTTCACCAGGTTGAACTCCAACACCTGGCAGCTGAGCGTGTCTCCTCACACTGTGAAGGTGACATTACTTTGTCAGCAATTTTAAAGTTAAATTCATGCAAATGTTGAAGCCAGAATAATGAGGCTCTGTTTTTTTGTTTAGAGGAAGTTTAAATACAGCACACAAACAACCCCTTATATCAGACTAACTTTTATTTCCTTGTTTCTTATCAAACACCTTTTTACATGCTTGAGTGAGAGAAAACGACATGTCAGGTTTGATAAGGAAGCACATTTACAAAATTCTCAAATTGACCAAAGTGCTATGAAACCAAGGTAGAGAAAGAAATGAAAAAAATTCTTTATAAAAAAATAAGAGTACCTACAAAAGACTGAAAAAAACCACAAATGAAATCCATAAATAGAAACATTTGAAATATTTTTAGAAAAAGATGGAGAAGAAGTGGCGAGTACAAGATCTAGTATTTATCCCCACAGGCATCAGCCCTCATCTGGGGTTTTAAATGCTCTACTACCACCAGATCAGGGCTATAGTGCATCTGAAAGATTTTTGCTAACCATCATAAAATGAAAACTGTTACTTAAATGATCAATATGCAAATGACGCACAACATTTACATTTGTCCTGCTGTCCAAAATTACAAATATTGGAGTGACCTGTCTCCTCATTCCCGTCACTTTCTCCCGCCTCTGAAGAGTTGAGCTGCACACTGGTTGTCATGAGGCATGGTTATGATCATGTTGATCACACTGAAGCTTCAGTGTTTAGCCAACTGTGTTTTTATCTTGGAACATTTCTGCTTTCTAATCATTTCCATCGCTGCAACACCTGTTGGTTTGACCTGACAACTGATCTGATATCTGGTAAAGCCAGCACTTCAACACAGCATGCTTCCTTAATGTTTGATCATACAGTGAGGTCACTTTATCATTTCATCCAGTAGATATCTTACTGATTAATCCTTTCATGTTAAAATAAAGTTGATTGTTTCAACAGGTGGCAACACTGAGGAAAGTATGCAGAACAAGTGACAAAGTATCTATAAATCAAGTCCTAACTAAGTCCTAACAACCAGGCTATTGGTTCGTTCGTGCAGCTGGGATAAGGAGCTGGTGTTGAATATCTTTAGATTTGCATATCAGTGTCTCTGATTAGTAGAGAGTCTTGATTATCTTATTCAGTTCACAGAGCACCAAGATGAAGGAGAAGTTCTTGCTGGGTCTCTTGTGTCTCACAGGTCAGTAAACTGTGTTTAATTATAACTGCTTATTATGTTGTCTAATGTCTTCAGTAACTAGTAATATCTAGAACACATTGACACTGAGTACACAGTTATCAGATGAACATGGTCTTGAGAAATAGGTTCAGATAGGAAGCCTTAAATTGCAAATTTGGGTCATTATTTACACATTCAAAAATGATGGTAAACTTTGTGTTGGGCTTTGAATTATGGATTTTATATAGGTCCTTTATATCGGTCCTGGCATGGTTAATGTGCATCAAAATTGTTATGCATGTTAAAGGTTAAAAGTGGTGCGACGCGACATCTAAGATCTATGAACGCTACAGCCACACCCTTCTATGTAACATCGTAAATCAGAAGAATGACTTCCAACTACTTTGTTAACAGAGATAATTTGTGAAACGCTCATAGGTGCCTCTTTTTTTTTTTTACATAAAAAAAATGTTGTACTTCCCGTAATGTTGTGACTATGGGTGTAAGAGAGTTTTTTGTCGGCCATGACATGGTTAGTATGCATCATAATTGTCATGCATGTAAGAGAATCATGCTTTACAATGAGTGACTAAGTCATTCAGTGTATAAATAATAATTTAAAAGGTGTATTGTAACTTTAAATATCACCTTCATACAATACTAAGAGTTCAATTCACTCAACTGTGTAAAACTCATCTATTGAACTAGTGTGTTTGTGACCCCTGTAGTGACCCCTTGTTGATGTGAAATGAACCCTTATCAATATCACTGTTAGTGTGTTATCAATCATTTATATTGCCATGAATAGATATATACCTGCTTACAGTTAACAAAGGGGGAAAGGGGATATAGGATTGATCATAATCTTGATCCGTTATAATCTGTGTGTTTAAGAAACTGTGTAATGTTACAATGTTTGTGTTTGTTTACTGTTGATTTTAAAGTGAGTCTCCTGCATGAAGAGGAGAGTAAAGTAAATCAAATTAAATAAAGACTTGAAAACAGACATTTCCAGCGGAGCGTGATGATCACATGACAACATTTTCTACAACACAGTTCTGTTTCAAAAACATGCATCACTAAGAAGTGACCAGTTATCACTCTTCATCAGCAGCAGCTCAGTCTATTGGGACGTGTGCAAGTCCCGGCATTGACCAAAATATGGGACTTGGTCTGGTGGCTTGAGGGTCACTGGAGATCAGGTCACTTCCTGAGTACTGCCAAGGTGCCCTTGTGCAACGCCTCCTTTAAGGTTTGTATCAAAGTTAACAGAAATCACTGAAGACTGCATTAAAGGGGGGCTGCAATTGAAAACAAGTTTTCAGGAAAATGTGTCAAAAACATGAGCAGTTCCATGAAAAGCTGCAGACATGGAAAGAATTGACACTCCGTCCCTCAAGCAAAAGAAGATTATGGACATGTTGAGAAGAGTAAAAGGTATAACGTTGCCTTTGTTCACCATCATAGTTCAGGGGTTATCTTCTCACCTCTTTCATTTTCTGTCTTGGTGAAGCTGAAATGCTTCCAGGCCTCTGATTTAAAAGACGGGGGTTCGTCCTCAATTTCTAAATCTTGCTCTGCAGCTGCTGACGCTCACCATGTTATTGAGATTCACTTCAGAGTACTGATGGGAACCTCGACACCTTTGAATCAATTCATCACGTTTTACAATGAATCTTTCCATCCATATGTAAGACGAGGTGTGTGTGTGTGGATTAAGTGGAGGGGTTGAGATATAATGGGGCCGAGGTCAACGATGGTGCAGAGAGCAGCAGACTGAGAAGGAGGCTGTGGTTTCTGTTTGACCTCGCTGCTAGAGGTCGTGTGATGCCTTCCCTTCAAGGTGAACACTGAGAGCTGAAAACATGATTATCTCTTATCAGTTAGGATACAGATTCAGACTGAATCCATGTTTCTGCTGAGACACAGAGCTTCTGAAACAGCTAAACGATGTTTTTGTCTCAGCCCAGGGAGGCTCTGTTTGTTCAGAACAGACAGAACAGGCATGGCAGAAACAAAGACATATGGTTCTCATTTCCCACTTTCTGAGAAGTCCAACCCGGATACTGAGTAAACATGTTTTCCTTAAAAAAATGTGTTTATTGGAAATGTTAAAACACTCCAAAAAATTAACAGAAAGTGTCTCCACCCTTAAATAAAAGCACCAAAATCAGGAGAGGCGAAGAGAGGGAGACATTTGGGGTTTTGATCCAACAATCTGTCTCTCTGGGAAATCACCCAGAGTCAGGACCAGGTCCACAGACCAGGTCCACAGACCAGGTCCACAGACCTCTGTGACTCTAAAAAGGCTACTAATGCAAATGTGAGGTCAATGATAAGCAAACTCACCACTGAAGTATCACATACACTATAACAAGAGAGTAAACACTAAACAGCACAAACTCATACACCCATGTCTGCATGTGCATTAGAGCTCAGGCATCACGCTCACATGGTTAGATTATAGTCCTATCAGACAGCGAGCACATCTTCACCCTATCACTGTCAGACTAAGGAGGCCTGCTTGTGCCAAATTTAAACCAATAAATTCAACTTGAAAAGGTTTGACAGACGATGGCAAGTTCAATTTAATGTAAATGTGGCACAAAGCAAAAACTACTATATATATATATATATACATATATATATATAATCAAATCAGTGTTAGCCCCTCCCGTGCTCTCAGCCTCTGAATGACAGAATTGATTGTTGCAGTGAGCACATTTAGGTGTTAACTTAAAATGAATCCCAAAAGGAAGAAACAAAAATCCAAGTTTCCCAAAAGACTCTCTGATTCATCTTGTTGGCATTTTAAACATTTGGCCTCCACCCAACTGTTACTGCTCGAGTGTTTGAGTCACCTCCTCCGTAGCATCCAGCTCTGCAGCAGCAGCAGCAGCACCCGGACCGAGCCTTCAGCCAAACCTGACCTGGATTAAACCTTCTGGAATCTCATTTCTGCTCTGAATATTCCATCGTGGGATTAGAGCTCCAGCAGCTGCACGTCTGAGACGCTTCATCACCTCTTCCCTTCCTGCAAGCCGATTTTATCATTCGTTTTATCGAAAGCAAACATATGTCGCTGATTCCACGCTGCATGCGTGTCATGCTGTGGAATGGAAGAATTCAGGTCGATTGAATGAAAGTTTCTTGGGTCAGTCCACCTCAGAGGGAGGCTCGTTCGACCTCTTCCACATGCAGCCTCTCTCTCTGGGGCGTGTCATGTTATGAGCTGAACTCATAGAAGTGGGTTTCGACACGTCGTTCTGAAAAATGCTAAAAGTGTTCATTATCAGTGACGTCAGTTCCAGAGGTAGTGTGTGAGAGACAAACAAATGACTGGTTGGATTTATTTCACATTTTGTGGGTCGATAGAAACTTAGCTAACCCAAACAAATGTTCAAAAACACTGTGAAAATGGATTTTTCATAATGTGTCCCCTTTAATATCTTGCGGTGACGATGCTGTTTTTGGAGCGATAGCCATCAGTTACTCTTAAAGTGATACTTCACCCATTGAAACATGAATCTGTAGTGAAATTGGATCATATATGTGGTAGAAATAAAAAAATAAAAAAATACACATATATATATATATATATATATATATATATGTATTTGGCGCCTTCTTGACCGAGAAAAAGCAGAAAATCTATTTTAAACTGATTTGAATCAAATACTACAACTCCCAGAATGCACAGCGCCGCAGGCCCCTCCCACTGATCCCTCTGAACACCAGAGTGAGCCTTCAGGCTACAAGCTAGAAGCTAACTTGTTTGCAGATCCAGTAAGACTTCTGAATGCACTTTGTTTGTGTTTCTTTTGAAATGGTGAATTATTGATTTGTTATCGGGTTCTTTGATCCGAACGAGGACGAGAAGGACGTCTTCACCACCAGACGACAGCAGAGGAAACCGACACCCGAGGTCAGACTATATTTCTGTAGCTTCAGTGGGAAACTAGACTTGTACTTCTTCCCTGCCAGCCGAAAATTCTTTACTTGACAATGATTACGTGCAATATGACGATTTTTGCGTCGTATAAAGAAAAACTTCCGGGCAAAGAAAAACATATTTTTCTCGTCTCAGGGCAAAATGAGGACTGGATTCACGACCATTCAACACTACTACCATGTTTCTAATGATACACAGGTTCATGCAGATGGGTGAAGTCTCCCTTTAAGGTTTTTGAAAACTGATACTTTGACACATTGGCGTGAGAAACAAATCTCTGACCGGCAGTTGTTTTTACTTTATTGGATCTATTTGAGGTTGAACTTTAGTTTAAGAGAATGAAAAACTCCTCTGTGCTCGCTAACACACATCCTGCATTAGGACATATCTTGATAACTTACACCGCCCTAACACATCGTTCTCATACTCTTCCTTACTGACTGTGTCTGCACTAAACCAAACAT